>NW_028173221.1:412951-448489 GCF_963971535.1 Notolepis coatsorum | reverse complement strand
ATTTTGGGGTACTTTGGGGGTATTTTGGGGTATACTTTGGGTATTTTGGGGTACTTTGGGGTATTTTGGGGTATTTTGAGGTATTTTGGGTACTTTGGGGTATTTTGGGGCATACTTTGGGGTATTTTGGGGTACTTTGGGGTATTTTGGGGTATTTTAGGGTATTTTCTGGTACTTTGTGGTGATTAGTAGGACCCGTTAGGACAGCCGAAACCCATCCAATCTTTCGCCGTCGACTGAAGACACACTTCTTCAATCAATACGTGAAATGAGAAAAATGCACTCTTCCTAATATACTAACATACACTCAACACTAAAGCACCCAAAACACTTTGATGGACATTGTTACTCAGCTGATAGAGTTGTACCCTTCCTACTGGCTTGTCGTACAAAACTTGTCAACTAAAGACATACTTCTTCAACCATATATATATAACACTAACTAACCTTACTGTCATGCACTTGTCCTAATATATACTAACCTACACTGTAGCACTCAACACTGTTGAATATTGTTACTCAGCTGATATAGTTGTACCCTTCCTGATGACTTGTAAAATCGCTTTGGATTAAAGCGTCAGCAAAATGAAACATTAAAATGTAAATGCTATGCTATGTTATACTATACTATATCAGTGTTGTTGTCCACTAGGTGGCACTGCAGCCCACTTCTGCCTGCCTTGTCATCCATCATGTTGTGAAGGAAGATGGTGGCACCTTGATTGCAGAGGCAGAAACTAAACTGAAGCGTCCTCAGTCACACCAGGTCTCTCTCTCGCTCAGGTCGATGGTTTCCCATTCTGACCTAGAGTTGATCATCCATGCCTTCGTTTCTTCTCGTCTAGACTACTGCAATTCGGTTCTCACCTGCCCTCAATAAATCATCCATAGGCCGCCTCCAGTTATCCAAAATACTGCTGCAAGACTGCTAACCAGATCAAGCAGAAGGTGTCACATCACTCCAATCCTAGCCTCCTTGCACTGGCTTCCTATACATCTCAGAATTAATTTCAAAGTCCTGGTGCTCACTTTAGAGCTCTGCATGGCCAGGCACCAGAATATTTAACCGACCTGCTGGAACCATATGTGCCCAGCATAGGGTGACCCAGGTCAAAATGTTCAGTCGCAGGACAGCAGCACTGCTTTTGCGGGACAATGAGGGACACGTAGGGGGGGGGGGGGGGGGGGGGGGACCAAAAAATGTATAATTTTTTTTTTTTTTTATTGCTAATTAAAATGAAAGAAATTTATTTATTATTTAATGCCTTTATATCATATTCGACGCAGACGGTAGGCTATATATAGCTCATTTTGTTATTAATCTTATTAAACTCACCTCCGGTTTTGGGGATATTAGCCTCCGGATTCTATTGCCCCCTTCCCTCTGGACAGTGTCCCGGCGATACTCCCCGTGTATTCTGTTATTATAACAAACCGACCCTCTGATTCAGTTCTCAATAATAGTCGGGCCAGACTTGCTGAAGAGGCGCTCCTCTGAACAACTATACGTGACGTCCCCCTCTCCTCCAGTTTGGGGATCATCTGAAACGGATCTCAGCCACGTATACTTCTTGTCCCAGTCTCTGTTATATGAGCAAAGTCTCTTTTTTTTGCCTCCATTTCCTTGTTTTTCTTATCTAGCTAAACAACTTGTATCAGTAATATTGGCGGTCTTTCTTCTGACTACTCGAGTGACTGACGTCACACACACAGCTGCCCCGGCCTCGCTCCGACAGGTGACAGGCAGCGCGACTCGCGAGACTCGAGTGAGCAGCTCGGCAGCCTCGGCTGGAGATGCATCCAGCTGCAGGACCACAGCATCGACACTCTCAGGACCGCGACACTTTGTGGACCCAAACTCTCCAGACCCTCGCTCCCATTGGCTGATTTGGGTCACGTGAGACCCTCGCTCCCATTGGCTGATTTGGGTCACGTGACCGTCCCACTCCAATTCAGCCATTGGGTGGGACGGTCACGTGACCAAAATCAGCCAATGGGAGCGAGGGTCTGGAGAGTGTGGGTCCGCGAAGTGTCGCGGTCCTAAGAGTGTCGGTGCTGTGGTCCTGCAGCTGGATACTATTGCTCGGCTGCACAATGCATTGGTTTGTGACGTGGCCCGATTTTTTTATTTTAAATATAAGAGGGTTTTGGAACGAGGCATTAAATTAACAACATTTAAAAAAAAATTTAAATAATAATCTTTGAAAGATAAAAAATTAAAAAAATTAATTCTTTTTTTAACTTTGAATTGTGGGACATTGTTTTGTTGTAGCGGGATGCGGGACAAACGTCCCAATATCGGGACTGTCCCACGAATCGCGGGACAGGTGTGCACCCTAGCCCAGCAGGACCCTGAGGACAGCTGACCAGGATCTGTTGGTCATTCCGCGCACCAGGCTGATCACCAAAGGTGACAGAGCCTTTCAGTCTGTAGCGCCTAGACTCTGGAAGGCCCTTCCTCGTGGCCTAAGAGCTGCAGCGTCTGTTGACATTTTTTAAAATCAGCTAAAACATTACTGTTTAAACAGGCCTTTGGGTAATGTTTGAGCTTCTCCAGGTATAAAATATGTCTATTGTTTTGTTTTGTTTCTCTGTGATGCATTGTGTTTTGTTCTGTCTCTTATCTCTTGAATGGTTCTTGCTTTTTATTTAATTTTATTTAATTTCTGCTGTATGTAAAGCACGTCGTGAGTTGTCTCTGTGAAAAGTGCTATATAAATAACCTTTACTTACTTACTTTCTCTCCCTCCTCTCTCTCTCCTCCCTTCTCTCTCTCTCTCTCTCCCTTCTCTCTCTCTCTCTCTCTCTTCTCTCTCTCCCCCTCTCTCTCTCTCTCTCTCTCTCTCTCTCTCTCTCTCTCTCTCTCTCTCTCTCTCTCTCTCTCTCCTTCTCTCTCTCTCTCCTTCTCTCCTTCTCTCCTTCTCCCCCTCTCTTCCTATCAATTAGAAAGCCAGAAACCAACCATATGCTCCTGATCCATTATTCAAAGGCTGGGGAATTTATGACACACACACACACACACACACACACACACACACACACACACACACACACACACACACACACACACACACACACACACACACACACACACACACACACACACACACACACACACACACACACACACACACACACACACACACACACACACACACACACACACACACACACACACACACACACACACACACACACACACACACACACACACACACACACACACACACACACACACACACACACACACACACACACACAGCTCATTTGAATGTGTTGCTTGATGAGCTGCTGATTGGTCATTGTGGCTGCTTCTTTATGTATATTATGTATATATATTATGTATTGTAATAGAATATATTTCATAAAAAAAAAAAAAATCTAACCCCAAATCACTGGTTTAATTTCGGTAAATATTACAATTGTTTCCTTTAGTGATATCTCTGTTTCTCTGGAAACATTCTGATTCAAACATAGGAGAGTCAGGAGACCAGCCGTTAAAACCGCTCTCAAGGAGCACCTACGGGAGACTGCAATTCGAGACTGTACCCTGTAAATGTCCTAACCCAACCCCCTCCAATGTACAGTAAATGTCCTAACCCAGTAATACACAAGACCCTCTTCTTGGGACCAAGTAAGGTTTCGTCAATATTCCAATGTACAGTTTTGCTTGTACAGTTGTACAGTTTCCCCCACCCCACCTACCCAACCCCCCCACCCCCACCCACCCCACCACCTCCAATGTACAGTATCTCTAGCAGAGAGATACAGACGATAGAGAGACCATTAGATTAAATACAAATGTATTGTCATCATACAGCACAAGTACAGTACAACAAAACTGTAATATTAATATGTACAGTGATACAGGTACATAGACAGGTATAAAGACACTAAGCACTATTACTCGGTAGTACAAATGTATATATTCACTTATTCAATACCCAGTTTAATCACTTGTTTAATTACTGTCACATTTGCACTCTGATTGGATGTCAAACTTCTTTTCCTTGTACTGTACTTGTGCTGTATCAGAATCAGAATCAGAATCAGAAAGGTCTTTATTGCCAAGTAGTTTTCACCTACAAGGAATTGTATTTGGTAGTTTGGTGCGACATTAACGGACAGACAATTACGGTAGAATAAAATAAAAGGTAGAATAAAATAAAATGGAATATAAACTAAATTAAAATAGAAGCACAATAGAATAGAATAGAATTATAAAATAAAATAGGCCACGGCTGTACAATTGTGCACGATGTGGTTGAGTATATACCATTGAAACCATTGTTATCATGCTTTGATGATGTCAAAGCATGGTTGGCATTAAATAGTTTACTTCTTAATGACAGTAAAACGGAGGTCATGGTGTGTCTCCTCCTGGTGACTCCTTGGACCTTTTGTGAAGCCAACTGCACACGCCCACACTTATGGCCACTAAGGAAAGGTCACTTTAAAAATAGTATAGTATAACCGGAGATTGTATAAATTAGCATGTACAGGAAGACACTACCAAAGGACCTAGTATGTCCTCCATGCTCTGTAAATAACTTATGTACATATACCGATATGCCCTAACATGTTACTTGTTTATTGCTTATTGCTTATTGTTTATTGCACAATGTTGATTCTATTATATGTTATTTGCACATCGTTGCGGGAAAGACCACCCGCATTTCATGACCTGACGGTCTCTCTCTCCTCTGTATCTCTGCTAGAAAGCCTGGTAGAGGCCTGACGGTCTCTCTCTCCTCTGTATCTCTGCTAGAAAGCCTGGTAGAGGTCTCACAGTCTCTCTCTCCTCTGTATCTCTGCTAGAAAGCCTGGTAGAGGCCTGACGGTCTCTCTCTCCTCTGTATCTCTGCTAGAAAGCCTGGTAGAGGCCTGATGGTCTCTCTCTCCTCTGTATCTCTGCTAGAAAGCCTGGTAGAGGCCTGATGGTCTCTCTCTCCTCTGTATCTCTGCTAGAAAGCCTGGTAGAGGCCTGATGGTCTCTCTCTCCTCTGTATCTCTGCTAGAAAGCCTGGTAGAGGTCTCACAGTCTCTCTCTCCTCTGTATCTCTGATAGAAAGCCTGGTAGAGGTCTCACAGTCTCTCTCTCCTCTGTATCTCTGCTAGAAAGCCTGGTAGAGGTCTCACAGTCTCTCTCTCCTCTGTATCTCAGCTAGAAAGCCTGGTAGAGGTCTCACAGTCTCTCTCTCCTCTGTATCTCAGCTAGAAAGCCTGGTAGAGGTCTCACAGTCTCTCTCTCCTCTGTATCTCAGCTAGAAAGCCTGGTAGAGGCCTGACGGTCTCTCTCTCCTCTGTATCTCAGCTAGAAAGCCTGGTAGATGTCTCACAGTCTCTCTCTCCTCTGTATCTCTGCTAGAAAGCCTGGTAGAGGTCTCACAGTCTCTCTCTCCTCTGTATCTCTGCTAGAAAGCCTGGTAGAGGTCTCACAGTCTCTCTCTCCTCTGTATCTCTGCTAGAAAGCCTGGTAGAGGCCTGACGGTCTCTCTCTCCTCTGTATCTCTGTTAGAAAGCCTGGTAGAGGCCTGACGGTCTCTCTCTCCTCTGTATCTCTGCTAGAAAGCCTGGTAGAGGCCTGATGGTCTCTCTCTCCTCTGTATCTCTGCTAGAAAGCCTGGTAGAGGCCTGACGGTCTCTCTCTCCTCTGTATCTCTGCTAGAAAGCCTGGTAGAGGCCTGATGGTCTCTCTCTCCTCTGTATCTCTGCTAGAAAGCCTGGTAGAGGCCTGATGGTCTCTCTCTCCTCTGTATCTCTGCTAGAAAGCCTGGTAGAGGCCTGACGGTCTCTCTCTCCTCTGTATCTCTGCTAGAAAGCCTGGTAGAGGTCTCACAGTCTCTCTCTCCTCTGTATCTCTGCTAGAAAGCCTGGTAGAGGCCTGACGGTCTCTCTCTCCTCTGTATCTCTGCTAGAAAGCCTGGTAGAGGCCTGACGGTCTCTCTCTCCTCTGTATCTCTGCTAGAAAGCCTGGTAGAGGCCTGATGGTCTCTCTCTCCTCTGTATCTCTGCTAGAAAGCCTGGTAGAGGCCTGATGGTCTCTCTCTCCTCTGTATCTCTGCTAGAAAGCCTGGTAGAGGCCTGATGGTCTCTCTATCATCTGTATCTCTGCTAGAAAGCCTGGTAGAGGCCTGATGGTCTCTCTCTCCTCTGTATCTCTGCTAGAAAGCCTGGTAGAGGCCTGATGGTCTCTCTATCATCTGTATCTCTGCTAGAAAGCCTGGTAGAGGCCTGATGGTCTCTCTCTCCTCTGTATCTCTGCTAGAAAGCCTGGTAGAGGCCTGATGGTCTCTCTCTCCTCTGTATCTCTGCTAGAAAGCCTGTTAGAGGTCTCACTGTCTCTCTCTCCTCTGTATCTCTGCTAGAAAGCCTGGTAGAGGTCTCACAGTCTCTCTCTCCTCTGTATCTCTGCTAGAAAGCCTGTTAGAGGTCTCACTGTCTCTCTCTCCTCTGTATCTCTGATAGAAAGCCTGGTAGAGGTCTCACTGTCTCTCTCTCCTCTGTATCTCTGCTAGAAAGCCTGTTAGAGGTCTCACTGTCTCTCTCTCCTCTGTATCTCTGCTAGAAAGCCTGGTAGAGGCCTGATGGTCTCTCTCTCCTCTGTATCTCTGCTAGAAAGCCTGTTAGAGGTCTCACTGTCTCTCTCTCCACAGTGTCTAGAAACACATCTGATGCCTGATGTAATATTGATGATATAAAATCCACAGGGACAGACGGCTTGTTTCATATCTTCTGAAAGTCTGTCAATTTTATGGTGGAAATCGACGTCTCGCGTCTCAACTCTTATTTTATTCTATCTGGTATTATTCCTGCTGTATACACTTCCTCTTCTTGTGGAGAGTGACTTTAATAACCATCACCCAGTCTCAAGGCTTTTCCAATTAGCTGCAAAACTCCATTAAAGATGCAATGGATTTCTCCAGAATATATATATATATATATATATATATATATATATATATATATATATATATATATATATATATATATATATATATATATATATATATATATATATTAATCATGTTGACTAGTAAAAAGCATGATCAAATAACGAAGGGGATTTATTTGGCCTTTCAGTTACGTATTGATAGTTATTTATTTCACGCAGAACTTTCGAAAATATTTCCAGGAAGTAATTTCTTTGCTTATATTCTCTCACCTACACACCTGGTCAAAGGTCATTTCTCACCAAGGGCGTCACCAATGCAAGAGGCTGCGGTCTCGACTCCCGGAGTCAGCATTGCTTGAGGCTTGGGCTGATTGCTATACTAACTCGTTTGGCTGGGTTAGGGGGAGGGCAAGTCGTGGGTGGTGATCTGGTGTTGTGGACAGGTCAGGTCTGGGCGCCTGCTCAGCGGAGGCAGGACTTGATGAAGGCAGCGTGACCTCCCACGCATTACACTTCACCAATGAGAGTCCTCGCTGCCAGGTGAGAAGAGAGTCCCTGGCTGTCGCCGCATGTGTCGGAGGAAGCACCGGATGACTTCAGGGTTCCCTTGTACCCAGGGCCGGATTAACGACCGGGCCGTCCGGGCCGCGGCCCGTGGGCCTCTAGTGACAAGGGGCCTCCAAAAAAAAATAAAAAAATATATATATATTTTTATTTTTTTCGATTCTTTTTAGGCCCCTCGTCACTAGAGGCCTTTTGGAGGCCCCTCGTCACAAGAGGCCCCAAATTATTATTCTTTTTTTTTTAACTTTATTTTTTTATTTTTTTGGAGGCCCCTCGTCACAAGAGGCCTTTTGGAGGCCCCTCGTTACTAGAGGCCCCACATTTTTCTCTCCCCACCGTATGTATATTTCTCTCCCACCCACCCACCCCCTCCAAATGTACAGTCTCCTCCCCACCGTATATACTCTCTGTCAGGATCTATGGGTAACAGTACTGTACATTTGCATATCATATGTAACAGTACTATTATACCTGTATGTCATGTATGTCCCTATGCCATAAATGAATGTCACGATGTCATATATGTTGTGCATGTCATACATGTCACTATGAATTGAAAATGGGGGACCCTGATGTAAACAAGACAAACGTCTTTCTCTGGTCTGCATCCCCTTAACAATTGTGTGTATTGAGCCATACTGTATTATTTGTACCCATTCTGCAATCTGTTAAATAAAATTTTCATTCATTCATTCATTCACAGACAGTAACACAGGACAAAAACACATTTCAACCCCCTCCCTTCCCTAATTATAATTTAAATTGTCATTCACGTAAAAGTAAGCTTACTATTATATTCTTGTCTCCAAAGTTTGTGCATGTTTTTCCTGAGGATGGCGCCATCCCCCCATCTAAACATGATGCGTTTCTTTTCTCTTCTTGATTGATTGATTGAAAACGTTATTAACAGATTGCAGAATGGGTACAGTACAGTACAGTACAGCTCAATGATTGTTAAGGGGATGCAGAGAAAGACTTTCGTCTTGTTTACATCAGGGTCCCCCATTTTCAATTCATCATAACATATATGACATTCATGACATACAGATAGACAGTACTGCTACATCTATACATTTATGACATACCAGATTTGCAAATACAGTACTGTTTGTGATACGAAAATAGTCCGGAAAAGAGAGTATATACATTTGACGTAGAAACTGTACATTGGAGGAGGTTGGGTAGGTGGGGTGGGGTTGGGGGGGGTGGGGGGGACTGTACATTGGAGGTTGTTGGGTGGGGGGGTTGGGTAGGAGGGCTGGTGGGTGGGGGACACTGTACAACTGTACAAGCAAAACTGTACATTGGAATATTGACAAAACCATACTTGGTCATTTACTGTACATTGTAGGGGGTTGTGTTAGGACATTTACAGGGGCCAGTTTCTAATTGCAATCTCCCGTAGGTGTTCTTTGAGAGTGTTTTTGAAAGTGGGTAGTGATTCACATTCCTTTACAGCTTTGGGTAGGGCGTTCCACATTGATGTGGAATAATTGCGAAACGTGTTTAGTCCCTTGTTTGAGCCGAATCTGGGTTTAACATGATTTGTGGAGCTCCCTCTGGTGTTTTGATCGTGGTATTCACTGACCTTTGGGAAGTATTTTGACATGTACATGGGTACCTTGGTAGTGTAGTGTATCTTGTAGACCAGGCCCATTGCAAGTTGCTGTACTCTGTCGTCTACTCTAAGCCATCCTAGGTTGTCAAAGTGGGCAGGGGTGATCAAACAATTTTTGATCCACAATTTAAATTTGACAGACAAGTGAACTCAGTGGTAAAGGCATGTTTTTTCCAACTACGCACCATTGCCAAACTCAAAGCCCTTCTCTCCCCTGCAGACCTCCAGAGAGTCATCCACGCCTTCATTTCATCTAGATTAGACTACTGCAACTCCCTCTATATAGGCATCAACCAGTCTTCCCTGTCCCGCTTACAACTGGTACAAAACGCTGCTGCCAGACTGTTGACCGGAACCCGCAAGAGAGACCACATCACCCCTGTCCTTGCCTCCCTTCATTGGCTCCCAGTGAGCTACAGGATAGATTTTAAGGTTCTCCTATTTGTTTTTAAAACCCTTAATGGTCACACCCCCTCCTACATCTCAGACCTCCTATCCCCCTATTCCAACACCAGGTCCCTCAGGTCAGCCGATCAGAGGCTCCTGACAGTCCGGAGGTCTAACCTCAAGCTCAGGGGGGGCCGTGCCTTTGCTATTGCAGCCCCTGAACTGTGGAACAGCATCCCCACCTCCACTAGGCTCCTCGCCCCCTCGATAGATGCCTTCAAATCGAGGCTCAAAACCCACTTCTACCTACTAGCCTTTCCCGTTCACTGACTCATGCCCTGTTTTTATATGTGTTTGCCTGTGTGCCCTCCCATAAAACGGAGTGTGATTGTTGTCTATATGTATCTTGTGTATCTACCCTCTGTACAGCACTTTGGTTGACACGCATCATGTGAAATGTGCTTTATAAATAAATCTGATTGAAAGTCCTTTTAGCTTGGCCCTCAGAGCCCACCACTTAAAAACCTATTCTATTTTTTAAAATGACAAAAACGCCACTGTGCGTGCGTGCACGTGTATGTGTGTGTGGGGGGGCCTCCACAAGAATCTGGCCCAGGGGCCTCTGAAGTCTTAATCTAGCTTTGCTTGTACCGACCAGTAGGGGGAACATGCGCACAACAAAACAGGTAGGGGAGGGGGGGAATTGGCACAACGACTAAATTGGGACGGGGAGAAAACAGAGAAAAATCGGAGAAAGAGAGGATAAAAAAAAAAAAAACATACCAGGTCAAAGGACATCGCTCACCTACACACCAGGTCAAAGGTCATTTCAAAACTACAGACCAGGTCAAAGGTCATTTCTCACCTACACACCAGGTCAAAGGTCATTTCTCACCTACAGACCAGGTCAAAGACCATCTGTCACATACAGACCAGGTCAAAGGTCATCTCTCACCTACAGACCAGCTCATCGCCTTTTTATGAAAAACCCCTCCCCGCCCCGTCAGCCACAAATTTACTTAGGATAATTGATGAATTCTGTAAACTATCAGGCTTCAAAATTAACTGGCCCAAATAAGCTTGTTTACCTCTGAATGAGTTGGCCAGAGCGGTGCAACTACCGGCCGACATCCAACATGGTTGAACACTTTAAATACCTAGGCATCGAGATTTTCCCCACCCTAAATCAGACAACTAGATATAACTTTACAGCCACTTATAATAAAATACTCCAGGATCTAAATAGATGGTCGAGCCTTCCCAACTCATTACAAGCCAGAGCATCCATAGTTAAAATGAACGTACTGCCCAGGATAAACTGTCAGCTCAATGCTTCCCTTACCCCATCCAATAGACCACTGGCACAAGACACAAACTATGATATCTACATTTATTTGGAACAACAAACGTCCAAGAATCAAAAGAACCACCACTGACTCAACGTAGGGAACAGGACAGGACGGGGGGGGGGGGGGGGGTTAGGGTTAGGGTTAGGACGTTTAGCAATCCTGATTTTAAGTCATACTTCTGATCCTTCTTGCTGAGACCCCTGATAAGCTGGTTTGATCCTGAAATTGCTGTGTCGTGGCGCTCCTTAGAGGCAGCAGCAGTCTTACTGCAAAAATTACAAGATATAATATACTTGGGCGGCTGGGTGGCGCAGCGGACATTGCGCTCGTCACCAACGCAAGAGACACTGGGTTCGACCTCCGGCTTGGGCCGGCCGTCATACTAACTCAATTGGCAGAGTTAGCGGGACAAAACAAAAAACACCATGAAATCGAAAATAAAAGCTTACAATCAAAGGCTTTTTGAAACAGTGTTCAGGCCTGCTTTAAAAGAGTCCAGGCTCTGTGGCGCCTCAGCTGGATGGGGAGGCTGTTCCACAGGCGTTGTGCGGCCATGCAGAAGGTCCCCCAGGGTGCAGAGCCGGGTACTGGGGACCCGGAGGAGCAGGCTACCTGCAGATCTGAGGGTCCCCCAGGGTGCAGAGCCGGGTACTGGGGACCTGAAGGAGCAGGCTACCTGCCGATCTGAGGGTCCCCCATGGTGCAGAGCCTGGTACTGGGGACCTGAAGGAGCAGGCTACCTGCAGATCTGAGGGTCCCCCATGGTGCAGAGCCTGGTACTGGGGACCTGAAGGAGCAGGCTACCTGCCGATCTGAGGGTCCCCCAGGGTGCAGAGCCTGGTACTGGGGACCTGAAGGAGCAGGCTACCTGCCGATCTGAGGGTCCCCCAGGGTGCAGAGCCTGGTACTGGGGACCTGAAGGAGCAGGCTACCTGCAGATCTGAGGGTCCCCCAGGGTGCAGAGCCGGGTACTGGGGACCCAGAGGAGCAGGCTACCTGCAGATCTGAGGGTCCCCCAGGGTGCAGAGCCGGGTACAGGGGACCCGGAGGAGCATGCTACCTGCAGATCTGAGGGTCCCCCAGGGTGCAGAGCCTGGTACTGGGGACCCGGAGGAGCAGGCTACCTGCAGATCTGAGGGTCCCCCAGGGTGCAGAGCATGGTACTGGGGACCCGGAGGAGCAGGTTACCTGCAGATCTGAGGGTCCCCCAGGGTGCAGAGCATGGTACTGCAGGGGACCCGGAGGAGCAGGCTACCTGCAGATCTGAGGGTCCCCCAGGGTGCAGGGCCTGGTACTGGGGACCCGGAGGAGCAGGCTACCTGCAGATCTGAGGGTCCCCCATGGTGCAGAGCCGGGTACTGGGGACCCGGAGGAGCAGGCTACCTGCAGTTCTGAGGGTCCCCCAGGGTGCAGAGCCTGGTACTGGGGACCCGGAGGAGCAGGCTACCTGCAGTTCTGAGGGTCCCCCAGGGTGCAGAGCCTGGTACTGGGGACCTGAAGGAGCAGGCTACCTGCAGATCTGAGGGTCCCCCATGGTGCAGAGCCTGGTACTGGGGACCCGGAGGAGGAGCAGGCTACCTGCAGATCTGAGGGTCCCCCAGGGTGCAGAGCCTGGTACTGGGGACCTGGAGGAGCAGGCTACCTGCAGGTCTGAGGGTCCCCCAGGGTGCAGAGCCTGGTACTGGGGACCTGGAGGAGCAGGCTACCTGCAGGTCTGAGGGTCCCCCATGGTGCAGAGCCTGGTACTGGGGACCTGGAGGAGCAGGCTACCTGCAGATCTGAGGGTCCCCCAGGGTGCAGAGCCTGGTACTGGGGACCTGGAGGAGCAGGCTACCTGCAGTTCTGAGGGTCCCCCAGGGTGCAGAGCCTGGTACTGGGGACCTGGAGGAGCAGGCTACCTGCAGGTCTGAGGGTCCCCCATGGTGCAGAGCCTGGTACTGGGGACCTGGAGGAGCAGGCTACCTGCAGATCTGAGGGTCCCCCAGGGTGCAGAGCCTGGTACTGGGGACCCGGAGGAGCAGGCTACCTGCAGATCTGAGGGTCACCCAGGGTGCAGAGCCTGGTACTGCAGGGGACCTGGAGGAGCAGGATACCTGCAGATCTGAGGGTCCCCCAGGGTGCAGAGCCTGGTACTGCAGGGGACCCGGAGGAGCAGGCTACCTGCAGATCTGAGGCTCCCCCAGGGTGCAGAGCCAGGTACTGCAGGGGACCCGGAGAAGCAGGCTACCTGCAGATCTGAGGGTCCCCCAGGGTGCAGAGCCTGGTACTGCAGGGGACCCGGAGGAGCAGGCTACCTGCAGATCTGAGGGTCCCCCAGGGTGCAGAGCCTGGTACTGCAGGGGCCCCTAGAGGAGCAGGCTACCTGCAGATCTGAGGGTCCCCCAGGGTGCAGAGCCTGGTACTGCAGGGGACCCGGAGGAGCAGGCTACCTGCAGTTCTGAGGGTCCCCCAGGGTGCAGAGCCTGGTACTGCAGGGGACCCGGAGGAGCAGGCTACCTGCAGATCTGAGAACAGAGTTCAGAGTTCATGCAGTATGGGTAACAGAGCCCAGGGTGTAGGCAGTGGGGTCAGAGTTCAGAGTTCATGCAGGGTGTAGGCAGTGGGGTCAGAGTTCATGTGATTCAGTAATACTTTTCCAAATAATGAAGGAGACAACGAGACTACATACAGTAACCGTGACGACAGACTCCACACTAAAGATAATATGATCTTCTCGTGATCAATAAAGTGAAAAGGCTCTGTCCATCGACCAACTGATCCATCTGCTCGCTGGGAAATAAACGCTGTAATTAACATTTACACCATGGAGTGAATATTGACCAGAGACACTGTGAACTTTGAACACTGTGAATATTGACCCTAATATAATCCCCTCTGTCCCTCTGTCCCTACATCCCTCTGTCCCTCCATCCCTCTGTCCCTTTGTCCCTCAAATCTCTGTCTTTCTGTCCCTCTGTCCCCCTCTCTCTGCCCCCCTCCCTCAGTCCCCCTCTGTGCAGGTCTTAAAGAGAGAAGCTATCTGCAGGTCTTAAAGAGAGAAGCTCTGTGCAGGTCTTAAAGAGAGAAGCTCTGTGCAGGTCTTAAAGAGAGAAGCTCTCTGCAGGTCTTAAAGAGAGAAGCTCTGTGCAGGTCTTAAAGAGAGAAGCTCTCTGCAGGTCTTAAAGAGAGAAGCTCTGCAGGTCTTAAAGAGAGAAGCTCTCTGCAGGTCTTAAAGAGAGAAGCTCTGCAGGTCTTAAAGAGAGAAGCTCTCTGCAGGTATTAAAGAGAGAAGCTCTGCAGGTCTTAAAGAGAGAAGCTCTCTGCAGGTCTTAAAGAGAGAAGCTCTGCAGGTCTTAAAGAGAGAAGCTATGCAGGTCTTAAAGAGAGAAGCTCTGTGCAGGTCTTAAAGAGAGAAGCTCTGCAGGTCTTAAAGAGAGAAGCTCTGCAGGTCTTAAAGAGAGAATCTCTGCAGGTCTTAAAGAGAGAAGCTCTCTGCAGGTCTTAAAGAGAGAAGCTCTGTGCAGGTCTTAAAGAGAGAAGCTCTGCAGGTCTTAAAGAGAGAAGCTCTGCAGGTCTTAAAGAGAGAAGCTCTCTGCAGGTCTTAAAGAGAGAAGCTATCTGCAGGTCTTAAAGAGAGAAGCTCTGTGCAGGTCTTAAAGAGAGAAGCTCTGTGCAGGTCTTAAAGAGAGAAGCTCTGTGCAGGTCTTAAAGAGAGAAGCTCTGTGCAGGTCTTAAAGAGAGAAGCTCTGCAGGTCTTAAAGAGAGAAGCTCTCTGCAGGTCTTAAAGAGAGAAGCTCTGCAGGTCTTAAAGAGAGAAGCTCTGCAGGTCTTAAAGAGAGAAGCTCTGCAGGTCTTAAAGAGAGAAGCTCTGCAGGTCTTAAAGAGAGAAGCTCTGCAGGTCTTAAAGAGAGAAGCTCGTTGCAGGTCTTAAAGAGAGAAGCTCTGCAGGTCTTAAAGAGAGAAGCTCTGCAGGTCTTAAAGAGAGAAGCTCGTTGCAGGTCTTAAAGAGAGAAGCTCTGTGCAGGTCTTAAAGAGAGAAGCTCTGTGCAGGTCTTAAAGAGAGAAGCTCTGCAGGTCTTAAAGAGAGAAGCTCTGTGCAGGTCTTAAAGAGAGAAGCTCTGCAGGTCTTAAAGAGAGAAGCTCTCTGCAGGTCTTAAAGAGAGAAGCTCTCTGCAGGTCTTAAAGAGAGAAGCTCTGTGCAGGTCTTAAAGAGAGAAGCTCTGTGCAGGTCTTAAAGAGAGAAGCTCTCTGCAGGTCTTAAAGAGAGAAGCTCTGTGCAGGTCTTGAATGAATGAATGAATGAAAACTTTATTTAACAGATTGCAGAATGGGTACAATACAGTACGGCTCAATACATACAATTGTTAAGGGGATGCAGACCTGAGAAAGACGTTTGTCTTGTTTCCATCAGGGTCCCCCATTTTCAATTCATATAGACATTTATGACATACACAACATACATGACATTTATGGCATAGGGACATATAGGTATTTAGTACTGATACATTTGTGACATAACGGTATTCAAATATACAGTACTGTTACCCCTAGATCCTGACAGAGTATATACATATGATGGGGAGGGGACTGTACATTAGGAGGGGGTGGGTGGGTGGGAGGGAAATATACATACGGCGGGGAGGGAATATATACATGCGGTGGTGAGGAGACTGTCTATTAGGAGGTGGTGGGGGTTTTGGGCATTTACGGTGGCCAGTTTCGAATTGCAGCCTCCCGTAGGTGCTCTTTAAGAGCGGTTTTGAATGTGGGCAGGGATTCACATTCCTTTACAGCTTTGGGTAGGGCGTTCCACATTGTTGTGGCATAATTGCGAAACGTGTTTAGTCCCTTGTTTGAGCCGAATCTGGGTTTAACATGATTTGTTGAGCTTCCTCTGGTGTAGTGGTTGTGGTATTCACTGACCTTTGGGAAGTATTTTGACATGTACATGGGCACCCCGGTCGTATAGTGTATCTTGTAGACCAGGCCCATTGCAAGTTGCTGTACTCTGTCGTCTACTCTAAGCCATCCTAGGTTGGCAAAGTGGGCAGGGGTGAGGTGGGTTCTGGGGTTCAGGTCAAGTAGTAGTCTGACCAGTTTGTTTTGTGATGTTTGTAATTTTGTTTTAAGCGCCTTTGAGGTGCTTTGGTACCATGAGGTGCACGCATAGTCATAGTACCCTTGAATGAGTGCTCCTGCCAGAGTCTTCAGGGTATTCTTGTTTACCAAAGAGGAGATCCGGTACAAGAATCTAGTTCGTTGGTTGACTTTTTTTATTACATTGGATGCCATTTTGTCACAGGAAAGATTTGCCTCTAGGATGGAACCCAGGTAGGTAATTTCGTCTTTCCTTGTGACAATATTGTCACCCACTGTAACTGAGAATCTGTCGGTCTTGCTGAGTTTGTTATTTGAACCGAAGAGAATGGACTCTGTTTTGCCCATGTGTAATGATAGTTTGTTATCAGCGAGCCATATGCAGATTTTGCCTAGTTCTGTGCTGAGGGTTTTTTCAACCTGCAATTTGTTCTTGTCAGAGACCAGCAGGGCTGAGTCGTCCGCAAACAGGAACAAGTTGCAGTCACAGGCTGACGACATGTCATTTGCATAAATTAGGAAGAGTAGCGGTCCTAGTATGCTTCCTTGTGGAACACCACAGCTCACTGTGAGGGGGGGGGATAGAGTACCGTTTACCTCTACCATCTGTTCTCTCCCCTCCAGGTAGGATTGCATCCAGCTCACTGATAAGCTATCAAAACCAATTGCTTTTAGCTTGTCCATTAGAATGGAGTGATTGACAGTGTCGAAGGCCTTTTGTAGGTCCAGCATGACCATGCCGCAGTATTTGCCCGCGTCCACCTCTTGTTTGATGTGGTCGTTCAAATAGAGGAGGCATGTGTCAGTGGAGTGGGACGTTCTGAAGCCAGATTGGAATTCGTAGATTAGATTTTTTTCCGCCAAGTACTTTTCGACCTGTTCATAGACTATTTTCTCCATGACTTTCGAGATGGAGGTAAGAATAGAAACAGGGCGGTAGTTGCCTGGGTCTAATTTGCTGCCCTTTTTGTGTAGAGGGGTCACTCTCGCAATTTTGAAGTCCTTGGGGACGTGCCCCTGTTTTATAGAGAGGTTTATTATGTGTGTGATGACTGGGGTGATGGCGGCTGCTGCGTCTCTGAGGAATTTGGAAGGGATGTTGTCATGGCCAGTGGCCTTGTTAGGTTGAAGGGCGCTCAATTTTTTGAGTACCTCATCGGTTGTTACCATTTCAAGTTTGAAGTCGTCTTTGTGGACCCCTAGGTTTTTGTAGTATGCTACTATGTGTTCTACCCCATAATGCCCTGAGTGGGAGGGTAGTTTGTTTACCAGTGTTGTGGCTATGTTTGTGAAGAAGATGTTTAAGTAATTGGCTACATCCAGCTTGTCTGTGATGAACGTGTTGTCCGTCTTTATGTTTATGTTTGAGAATCTGGTTTTAAGTTTTTTACTGCAGCCTAGTTGATTATTGAGTAATTTCCAAAGTTTGCGGGGTTTGTTTTTGTTTTCCTCAGTTTTGTCGTTGATGAAATTTCTTTTTGCGGTTCTGATCATGGTGTTTACGTCATTTCTTAGTCTGTTTCTTTGGATTTTTAGTTCAACCAGTTCTCTCTTAAAGAGAGAAGCTCTCTGCAGGTCTTAAAGAGAGAAGCTCTCTGCAGGTCTTAAAGAGAAAAGCTCTCTGCAGGTCTTAAAGAGAGAAGCTCTCTGCAGGTCTTAAAGAGAGAAGCTCTGCAGGTCTTAAAGAGAGAAGCTCTGTGCAGGTCTTAAAGAGAGAAGCTCTGTGCAGGTCTTAAAGAGAGAAGCTCTGTGCAGGTCTTAAAGAGAGAAGCTCTGTGCAGGTCTTAAAGAGAGAAGCTCTGCAGGTCTTAAAGAGAGAAGCTCTGTGCAGGTCTTAAAGAGAGAAGCTCTGCAGGTCTTAAAGAGAGAAGCTCTGTGCAGGTCTTAAAGAGAGAAGCTCTCTGCAGGTCTTAAAGAGAGAAGCTCTCTGCAGGTCTTAAAGAGAGAAGCTCTGTGCAGGTCTTAAAGAGAGAAGCTCTGTGCAGGTCTTAAAGAGAGAAGCTCTGTGCAGGTCTTAAAGAGAGAAGCTCTGTGCAGGTCTTAAAGAGAGAAGCTCTGTGCAGGTCTTAAAGAGAGAAGCTCTGCAGGTCTTAAAGAGAGAAGCTCTGTGCAGGTCTTAAAGAGAGAAGCTCTGTGCAGGTCTTAAAGAGAGAAGCTCTGAGCAGGTCTTAAAGAGAGAAGCTCTGTGCAGGTCTTAAAGAGAGAAGCTCTCTGCAGGTCTTAAAGAGAGAAGCTCTGAGCAGGTCTTAAAGAGAGAAGCTCTGTGCAGGTCTTAAAGAGAGAAGCTCTGCAGGTCTTAAAGAGAGAAGCTCTGTGCAGGTCTTAAAGAGAGAAGCTCTCTGCAGGTCTTAAAGAGAGAAGCTCTGTGCAGGTCTTAAAGAGAGAAGCTATCTGCAGGTCTTAAAGAGAGAAGCTCTCTGCAGGTCTTAAAGAGAGAAGCTCTGCAGGTCTTAAAGAGAGAAGCTCTGTGCAGGTCTTAAAGAGAGAAGCTCTGTGCAGGTCTTAAAGAGAGAAGCTCTGTGCAGGTCTTAAAGAGAGAAGCTCTGCAGGTCTTAAAGCGAGAAGCTCTGTGCAGGTCTTAAAGAGAGAAGCTCTCTGCAGGTCTTAAAGAGAGAAGCTATGTGCAGGTCTTAAAGAGAGAAGCTCTGTGCAGGTCTTAAAGAGAGAAGCTCTCTGCAGGTCTTAAAGAGAGAAGCTCTGTGCAGGTCTTAAAGAGAGAAGCTCTCTGCAGGTCTTAAAGAGAGAAGCTCTGTGCAGGTCTTAAAGAGAGAAGCTCTGCAGGTCTTAAAGAGAGAAGCTCTGCAGGTCTTAAAGAGAGAAGCTCTGTGCAGGTCTTAAAGAGAGAAGCTCTGTGCAGGTCTTAAAGAGAGAAGCTCTGTGCAGGTCTTAAAGAGAGAAGCTCTCTGCAGGTCTTAAAGAGAGAAGCTCTCCAGGTCTTAAAGAGAGAAGCTCTGTGCAGGTCTTAAAGAGAGAAGCTCTGTGCAGGTCTTAAAGAGAGAAGCTCTGCAGGTCTTAAAGAGAGAAGCTCTGTGCAGGTCTTAAAGAGAGAAGCTCTCTGCAGGTCTTAAAGAGAGAAGCTCTGTGCAGGTCTTAAAGAGAGAAGCTCTCTGCAGGTCTTAAAGAGAGAAGCTCTCTGCAGGTCTTAAAGAGAGAAGCTCTCTGCAGGTCTTAAAGAGAGAAGCTCTGTGCAGGTCTTAATGAGAGAAGCTCTCTGCAGGTCTTAAAGAGAGAAGCTCTCTGCAGGTCTTAAAGAGAGAAGCTCTCTGCAGGTCTTAAAGAGAGAAGCTCTGCAGGTCTTAAAGAGAGAAGCTTGTTGCAGGTCTTAAAGAGAGAAGCTCTCTGCAGGTCTTAAAGAGAGAAGCTCTCTGCATGTCTTAAAGAGAGAAGCTCTCTGCAGGTCTTAAAGAGAGAAGCTCGTTGCAGGTCTTAAAGAGAGAAGCTCTCTGCAGGTCTTAAAGAGAGAAGCTCTCTGCAGGTCTTAAAGAGAGAAGCTCGTTGCAGGTCTTAAAGAGAGAAGTGTCTTAAAAGCGTTTCCCTCGCTCATTTCGGTCGGTACGGCAGCGCGGGCAACTGGAGCGACTCTGACAGGCAATTAGTGTATTTAATATCTCCTGGCAGGGTTAGGGTTATTTAATATCTCCTGGCAGGGAGAGAAGCCATCGTGTGGGCTGGAGCCCAGAGAGTCCCTGACTGGATCAAGCGTGACAGCCTTCCTTCTATCCAGCCCATAATACCGGCTGAATTAGGAGAACAATTGGACTGACTCACACCAACCCCCCCTGGATCAACAATTGGTAAAAAAAAACGTTATTTTCAGATTCTCCATTTAAAGAAAATATTATTTTCTAAATTAAAACACATTCATCTTCTACTGTCCTGTGTAGGTGCTCTGTGTAATATAATAATAATAATAATAATAATAATAATAATAATAATAATAATAATAATAATAATAATAATAATAATAATAATAATAATAATAATAATAATAATAATAATAATAATAATAATAATAATAATAATAATAATAATAATAATAATAATAATAATAATAATAATAATAGTGTATTGTCCGGGGGTCGAGAACAAGCTCGGTTTGGAGAGCGGTTCATGTATAAGTCATGAATCTTCTGAGAGTCAATAGCGTCTGAGTGAGATGTTTGATTTCATTTATTGGGTTTGCGGTCAGAACCGTTTGATCTCCTGCTGTCACCGGCTGACAGCACAGCCCGCCTCACATCGCCCCCCTTCCTGTGTAATAATATTAAACATTTTGTTTTTTTGGGACTCCACTTGTATCTGCAGTACCACTCGATAATAAACTGTTGGAATTTAGCGGCTAGGTGGCGTACCGGAGATTGCGCTCGTCACCAATGCAAGAGACTCCGGTCTCGACTCCCGAGTCAGCATTGCCTGCGGCTTGGGCTAGTCATCATACTATCTCAATTGGCAGAGGTAGCGGTTAGGGGTTAAGTACCTGCTCATGGGGCAGTTAGGGGTTAAGTACCTGCTCATGGGGCAGTTAGGGGTTAAGTACCTGCTCATGGTGCAGTTAGGGGTTAAGTACCTGCTCATGGTGGCAGTTAGGGGTTAAGTACCTGCTCATGGGGCAGTTAGGGGTTAAGTACCTGCTCATGGGGCAGTTAGGGGTTAAGTACCTGCTCATGGGGCAGTTAGGGGTTAAGTACCTGCTCATGGGGCAGTTCGGGGTTAAGTACCTGCTCATGGGGCAGTTAGGGGTTAAGTACCTGCTCATGGGGCAGTTAGGGGTTAAGTACCTGCTCATGGGGCAGTTAGGGGTTAAGTACCTGCTCATGGGGCAGTTAGGGGTTAAGTACCTGCTCATGGGGCAGTTAGGGGTTAAGTACCTGCTTGGACGTTGTGGACAGCGACTCCTACAGGTCGGTTGGGGGACGCCTGCACAGCAGAGACAGGAAGTATCGGGGGCAGCGTGAGCCTCCCACGCGTTACTCCTCGCCACTGAGAGGCCGCGCTGTCTGGTGAAAAGATGCAACAGGCTGCCTCCTCGTGTATCGGAGGGGACACGTGATGCAAGGCTTCTATCCTCACTACATCCGACCAGTGGGAGGCATAGTCTAGCAACGTTCAAGACAGGGGAGGGAGAATTGGCTATACGAAATTGGGATGGGAGAAAAATTGAAAATAAGGAGAAAAAGTGGATACAAAAAAACTGTTGGAATTTACCGGCAGACAACTGCAGGGCGGAAGTCTCCGACAGCGTGTTGCACAGACTCCCTCGGTTAATGGACTGCATTTATATAGCAGCTTTTATCTAAAGCGCTTTTATGACTCACATTCACCCATTCACTCACACATCCACACACCGACGGTGGAGGCGACCATGCAAGGTGCCGACCTGCCCAACGGGAGCAGTTAGGGGTTAAGTGCCTTGCTCAAGGTGCCGACCTGCTCATCGGGGGCAGTTAGGGGTTAAGTGCCTTGCTCAAGGTGCCGACCTGCTCATCGGGGGCAGTTAGGGGTTAAGTGCCTGCCCATCGGGAGCAGTTAGGGTTAAGTACCTGCTCATGGTGCAGTTAGGGGTTAAGTACCTGCTCATGGGGCAGTTAGGGGTTAAGTACCTGCTCATGGGGCAGTTAGGGGTTAAGTACCTGCTCATGGGGCAGTTATGGGTTAAGTACCTGCTCATGGGGCAGTTAGGGGTTAAGTACCTGCTCATGGTGCAGTTAGGGGTTAAGTACCTGCTCATGGGGCAGTTAGGGGTTAAGTACCTGCTCATGGGGCAGTTAGGGGTTAAGTACCTGCTCATGGGGCAGTTAGGGGTTAAGTACCTGCTCACGGTGCAGTTAGGGGTTAAGTACCTGCTCATGGTGCAGTTAGGGGTTAAGTACCTGCTCACGGTGCAGTTAGGGGTTAAGTACCTGCTCATGGTGCAGTTAGGGGTTAAGTACCTGCTCATGGGGGCAGTTAGGGGTTAAGTACCTGATCATGGGGCAGTTAGGGGTTAAGTACCTGCTCATGGGGCAGTTAGGGGTTAAGTACCTGCTCATGGTGCAGTTAGGGGTTAAGTACCTGCTCATGGTGCAGTTAGGGGTTAAGTACCTGCTCATGGGGCAGTTAGGGGTTAAGTACCTGCTCATGGTGCAGTTAGGGGTTAAGTACCTGCTCATGGTGCAGTTAGGGGTTAAGTACCTGCTCATGGTGCAGTTAGGGGTTAAGTACCTGCTCATGGTGTAGTTAGGGGTTAAGTACCTGCTCATGGTGCAGTTAGGGGTTAAGTACCTGCTCATGGTGCAGTTAGGGGTTAAACAGATCTCAACAAAGATACGTCTTCCTCGTTCGTCTGGCGGCCAGAGCACCGAGAAAAACAAACAACTCTCAACTCCAAATGGAGTTTTAATGTTTTTTTTTTTTATGTAATTAGGTTAAACCAAGTTGAAATGTACTGTTTTTGCATTACGTGGCTTGTTAATGTGTACATAATTATATTTCAGACCAAATTAGGAGCAGTGGATTAAAATCAGAAACACGAAAATTTGCATAATGATCTCTGCTCCCTTAAATATGTATATTAATGAAGATGGGAGAGAGAGGGCTGTAGAGAGCACACACACACACACACACACACACACACACACACACACACACACACACACACACACACACACACACACACACACACACACACACACACACACACACACACACACACACACACACACACACACACTCTCGCTTCTCTTCTATCTTCTCCTCTCTCTTCTCCTCTCTCTCCTCCCTCTCTCTTCTCCTCTCTCTCTCCTCTCCCTCCCCCTCTCTCTCTTCTCCTCTCTCCTCCTCTCTCTCTTATCTCTCTCCTCTCTCTCTCCTGCTCTCTCTCTCTTCTCCTCTCCCACCCTCACTCTCCTCCTCTCTCTCTCCTCCTCTCTCTCTTCTCCCCTCTCTCCTCCTCTCACTCTCTTCTCCTCTCTCCCCCTCTCTCTCCTCCTCTCTCTCCTCCTCTCTCTATCCTCCTCTCTCTCTCTCCTCCTCTCTCTATCCTCCTGTCTCTCTTCTCCTCTCTCTCCTCCTCTCTCTCTTCCTCTCTCTCTTCTCTCTCTTCTCCTCTCCCATCCCCTCTCTCTCCTCCTCTCTCCCATCCCCTCTCTCCCATCCCCTCTCTCTCCTCCTCTCTCTCCCCCCCCCTCTCTCTCTCCTTGTTCTAGGGCACGCAGGCGGTAATGCAGTCTATATATATAATATAGGCTGTGGTCTCATTAAGCATCGAGGCCAAAAGGAGGCTGACAGGCCCAATTATTGAATTCCAAATGGTTCTAATTCACAGCAATTTTACCTCATTTGTCTGAAGAGGGCAAGAAGAGAAAGAACGTCTAATTTTGGAGCCATTATGAGGCAAGTTATTCAGATAACGGACATTAATCTTTGCCTCCTAATTGTTTTGAAAAGAAGTAGTCGTTTTTTAGGATCAGAGTAAGTTGAATATCGTTATGGTTATCTAACGGCAGGTCACTTAACATGCAAGCATTACATTCATACACTGTAGAAATTGCCTACAGTTTGTGTGCCTGTATAATTATGGTCGTACCATAGAAAGCAAGATTCAAGAGATGTATTCGTCACATACAGTCACGATACATCTAGTGAAATGAAGGTGGCCATGCCCGCTTCGATTGTGCAAAAAATAATTGAATAAAATAGAATAGATAATAGATAGACATGATAAAAGGTACTAAGATAAAATACAATAAAATGCTAAGCTTACGAATTAAAGGTAATGAGTCCTATATACACTACTATACAATATGCTATACAATACACACACACACACACACACACACACACACACACACACACACACACACACACACACACACACACACACACACACACACACACACACACACACACACACACACACACACACACACACACACACACACACACACACACACACACACACACACACACACTCTTGCTTCTCTTCTCTCTTCTCATCTCTCTCTTCTCCTCTCTCTCCTCCCTCTCTCTTCTCCTCTCTCTCTGTTTTAATGATTAATTATATACATTTGAAAGAATGCAGGTAAACATGCAATATATCCCATTGATTGGTATACAATGGGACAGGCCTTTGTTTGATATAGCTATAAACCTGCATTCCTTCGAATATATCATTAATCAATTAAACTTATATTGAAATACACAATATAGCCTATACACCAACACTGAAATGACAGTGGATAAATAAATAAATAAGAACTAAAGCTAATCGTGTGGAAATAGACTGCATTAATATTCCATAAGTCTTGTGTGCGCCAGTATAGCCTACGTGTCTAATGAATGAACAGTATAGGCTTATATTATTCTAATTACTTGTTTCATTAGGATTTAGTAGAAACTATATGCTCTGCCCTACGTACAGTATAAGTACAGACTTATATATAGAGCATATATATAGTATCTACTAAATCTTAATAAAACAAGTCATTAATGGAATAATAAGCCTATACTGCGTTCATTCATTACACGCGTAGGCTATACAGTACTGTGCACGTGCGCGCGCGTGTGTGTTTGTGTGCGCGCGCTGCGGCAGGTGCCTGAGCTGTACTATATATGATGACAATACAATTAATCTAATCTAATTTCGATGGGTCGCAAAACACTTCTGCATCCATTTTCCCACGGCTGCATCATTAGTTGCCTTATAAGGAGCTCTGGAGGCGTTGTTTTGTATGCAAATTACCTGAACGGGGACGCGCATTCGTGTTTGAGACATGGTGCCATTCCCAACGCAGATATCTCAGGTGCAAACGTTTGAGACACTTAAGACATATTACCAGCGTGTTGAGGACTCAGAGTGAACTTGTCATTGATTCTGTCTCAGTCGGTTCCAAGATAAGTCTTCCAAGAGAACTCTTTGGAAAATATTGGGGAATGAGACCCAATGTATGTGTAGTATAATATTTTTTCTCCAAAACGCTAATCTCGCGCTAAAAAAATTGTGGCGTTAAAATAATTTTGCGTTGGGGCGCCCTCGTGGCGCATACCATACCTATGCGGCCGCTCCCGCTTCCCGCTACCGGGGGAAAATTTGTCGCATGTCCTCCCCACATCTTATCCCGTGGCACGGTGGTGTAGTGGTTAACACTGTCGCCTCACAGCAAGAAGGTCCAGGGTTCGATTCCCGCTTGGGGACCAGGTTTCCATGATGCCAGTTACCCAGGTGGGGTATCTCCCAGGCCTTTCTGTGTGGAGTTTGCATGTTCTCCCCGTGCTCGCAAGGGTTTCCCCCCCGATAAGATAAACCCAATGGAAAAACATGCACAACAATAGATCGCTAACGCTGTGGTGTCCTCGACGAAGACGGACAGGAGCACTTGGATTGGTCCCCTGGCGCGGCTCACGTTGACGCCTGTCTGCTCCCGGCTGCCCTTGGGGGGGAAGGACGACGGCATGGGTTAATCGCAGATACGAATTGCATGCAAGCATCGCATGTGTGCCGATTGATGACCTCTGAGCAGGTCCTAAATTATTTATTATTTATTATTAGTTCACCCTCTCCTCTGTCGCTCATGTCTGCCCAGAAAAAGCCAGAAAAGCGCTAAAATAAATCTTTAAAAAATAAATAATTTTGTGTTGACAGCCTTAAAAATTAAATATATATATATAACAATCATAACCAAATACTGCACCCAATAATCCCACACTTTGGTGATAAAGCCTTTTAGCTATTTACATTCTGTGGATCATCTGCTCTCAGCAAACAGTTTGTATCCTGTTGTCTCTCTGGGTCAATATTCACTGAGTCCACAGCGTCTCTGCTCTGCTCAGATGTGGGGATTGATTTCACATATATTTAATAGCTGAGCAACAAAGGCTTCCTGAGAAACAGGTGTGTGTGTGTGTGTGTGTGTGTGTGTGTGTGTGTGTGTGTGTGTGTGTGTGTGTGTGTGTGTGTGTGTGTGTGTGTGTGTGTAGAAGATTAATGACAGGAGAACAAAACAGATACAGTAGTCAAGGGAATACCTCTCTCCCTCCATATCTCCTCTCTCCCTCACTCCATCTATCCTCTCTTCCTCCCTCTCTCCCTCTTTTATCTCCCTCCCCCTCCTTCTCTCCTCTCTCCCTCCCTATCTCCTCTCTCCCTCACTCCATCTATCCTCTCTTCCTCCCTCTCTCCATCCTCCCCTCCCTCTCTCCCTCTTTTATCTCCCTCCCCCTCCTCCTCTCCTCTCTCCCTCTGATCTCCTCTCTCCTTCTATCCTCTCTTCCTCCCTCTCTATTTCCCTATCTCTCCTCTATCCCCCTCCCTCTCTCCTCTCTCCCTCCCTCCCTATCTCCTCTCTCCCTCCCTATCTCCTCTCTCCCTATCTCCTCTCTTCCTCCCTCTCTCCTCCCCTCCCTCTCTCTTCTCTCCCTCTCTCCCTATCTCCTCTCTCCTTCCCTATCTCCTCCCTCCCTCCCTATCTCCTCTCTCCCTCCCTATCTCCTCTCTCCCTCACTATCTCCTCTCTCCCTATCTCCTCTCTTCCTCCCTCTCTCCTCCCCTCCCTCTCTCTTCTCTCCCTATCTCCCTATCTCCTCTATCCCTCCCTCTCTCTCCCTCTCTCCCTCCATGAATACACTGTTGGAGTAATTGATGGCTAATTGTTTTCTAATGAACAACTCCAAGTCAGTTTAAATAGTCCCTATTGTGTGCTTATGAAGAAACAGAGAAGAGAGAGAGAGAGAGATGAAGAAAGAGAGAGGATGAGAGAGTGGAAGAAAGAGAGAGAGAGGAGGAGGAGAGAGTGGAAGAAAGAGGGAGAGAGAGGAGAAGAGAGTGCACCTAAGACACTGTTGTTACATTAAATTAATGCTGTCCAGTAGCGTTGTTTGGCACAAGGTGTAAACAGAGCCATATAATAAGAGTTGCGACACTGTGTGATCTCGCCGCCATGCGACGACCTGGTTCATGTAGCTCGCTTAGTTCCAAAACAAATCTGCACTCAGCGCCGTCTACCTGATTTTAGCAAGACAGAGGAGCAGCAGTGACCACTACTAGTCTGTTACAGCAATTTTCGGTAAATAAATATGAATACATAATGTGCATTGATCACTGTTGTGTTCTACCATTTATATGTCTGCTACTTTATTATTTACATTTAATACTTTCTTTATATCACTAGGCGCTGGCGACAATATCGAACGTTACTATGCTAGCTACTGATGACTATTGTTTTACTTTACATTAGCCATTTAACGGCAGTTGTTAAACACTCAAGCATCATTTTATTAATCAGTCCACATTACAGTTACTATGTTGACAACACTTTATATTCAATATATATATATATATAATAGCATTTCTGGGGGGTGGCAGAGAGACAGCATTAATCAGTTTTTCTGTTGTCTGTGGTGACTGTCCCATAACCTACGATAAGTTACGAAAAATATGAATGCATATGCTAACGTTACATACTGTAACATTTACAGTATGCATTCATATTTTTCTTGTGCTTCTAGTCATAAATACACAGACATCCTAATGTTATCTTATGTTAAGATATTCACATATACATGCACAAAGTGAATATGGAAATGCAGTGAATATCATACCTCAAGCTGTTATTACTCTGCATTTCTTAACATTTGCATTTCATACACTGTACTGACATTTTTACAATTAAACATTGTTACATGAAAATATGTTTACACCAGATTTAGCAGAAGCTAATTTCCATCTGTAGTCTATCCAGCTGCTAACTGTATTTGAGTGAGTTAAGTCTTGGTGTTATGGTAGACTCAGACCTAAGCTTTAAATCACAATCAACAAGTTGACAAAAACATAATTCTTCCACCTTAGAAACATAGCTAAAGTATGGCCATTTATAAATCAAAAGGAAGCTGAAAACCAGATCCATGCCTTTATCTCAAGCCGACTCGACTACTGTAATGCACTCCTTACCGGCCTCCCAAAAAAATACGATGATAACTATTTTATTGCAATGCACTATTGCATTATTTTATTCTATTTTACTAACTATTTTATTGCACTGCACTATTTTACTTTGTATGAGTGATAATCAAACCGTAAGCAAATACACCTATTAACATGTTCAGCGCCAGATGGCGCTGTTTACTGTTACTGTTGAAAGGCCAGCGCCTTTTAACATGGGGATACGTGGCTGTGTTTGCAGGCCTAAAGCTATATTATATATTATAGCTATGGATCTAATAATATAGGCGATTGTCATTGAGTTTCTTCCGGTCAAGATGCAAAAAACAGATAATTTTTCCATCCATACATTTCCGTTTTATACCGTTGTGAATATGAGTGTAGTTTCAGGGTGGTCTGGTGTCATTTCCAAAATGCTTCGTAATGGCCGGCAACATGTATTCTAGTAAACGTGTTATCGTTTCTTCCCTGAACTAGCTACTGTTCTCAAATCAAATTTGGATTATTGGTATTATGTTTCATCATGGATGCATGAACGGGGGGGGGGGGGGGGGGCGCCCCTCCGTGCTTTGATCACAACCAACGGAACACGCCACACACACACAAACACACACGCCCCGATCAGCATGAAGGAATTTTTGGATCAATGCAATATTGATACCATATAGTCCTTACCTTGACCAGGATCTGTCCCGAAAAGAATATTCCAATTATCTGATCGCCATTCCAAGAACTGATGTCGATCAAGGTGCCAACGTAATCCAGCATTGAACATGAACCCGACCCTCCTCGATGCATGCGTTATAAGCGTTTGGCTTGACCGAGTAGTTAGACCCCGCCTGCAGGCCGCAGCTCGGCCCAGACACCAAGCCACATCATTTCAAATGGAATACAATAGCAGCCGCAAGGCGGTGGTATTGGACTTTTGAGATCTCAGACCCATCCCCAGTGATAACACAGGCTGCCGGCATGTCTTTATGAATGGAAATATCGAATGAAAGAAACAACGATGAAAACCCGACTATACTCTGGTTTTCGGGGGTCCTGGCGCTCAACGTTCAGCGAGTTAACCCTAGATCTTAGATCCTAATATGAAATATGATGTGATTTAATGTTCTATGTCTTACCTTGACTTTGTCTATTTTGCTGCTATCTATTTTATGCTTTATGTCTGCACTTTATGCATTGCTCTTGATCTGGCAATGTTGTGCTCATTTTATGCCTGTATTTTTTTACTGCTGTGAAGCACTTTGAGCTGCAATTCTTGTATGAAAGGTGCTATACAAATACAGTGTATTATTATCAGTGTTGGGACTAACACGTTACAAAGTAACGCGTTACAGTAACGAAGTTACTTTTGGCGATAACTAGTACTCTAACGCATTACTTTTGAAATTCAGTAATGCCGTTAGCGGTACTGAATGGTTCGTTACTGCGTTATTTACTGCGTAGATTGATAGCGAGCGGTAGTGATTAATATTATTATAATAGCAACAACAGACAGGAAGTTGACTTCGAGAATTATTATTATCCTGTCTGCCTGCGGGGAAACGCGCTGGGGGCGTGTTTTTTTTTTTACTATTCCTGACTGATAATGGCAGCGCCCAGCTACTTGCGTATTTCTCTTTTGTCGAGCGAAAAGAAATTAACGTTTTAGTTATGTCATTTGTGTTTTGGCTCAAAGATACTGGAGTCTAACGTTAACTACCAGGACTCATCCAAAGCCACTCGCCACCCGCGTAGAATGATACCAGGCGACACACAGCAAATGGGACGGAAAACTTTTTCCAACTACTTGGAGAGAGAATATACAGTACAACATGAAAATGAGATAAAGAAAATGTTTGAGGGGCTGCTGGACTAACGTTACATCTCGACAGACACTGGTGAGTGCAGTGATGTCAATGTAAATGAATGGAAACTCAAGTTGATCAACCGATTTTGACTACGAATCTGCCAGGGAATCTCATCAATACTAATCAAACAATATAAATATAGTCCTTTCATGCACAATTGATATCCTAACTATTCTAATGTTGCCATGCATGATTGATATCTTAAACAACGTTGCAAGGCGGTTATAATGAAACGCTCCAGCGACATCAAGGCTGTTCCTTCAACCTAAGCGGCGATACAATTGCTTAGGCACGGCGCATTTCTTATTATGTCGGGACATTTGTGTTTGTGTCAGATTTGTGTTTGTATCTAGACCACATTGCTTAGCAGAGTTCAGTGATGTGAATGGAAACTGTCAAGTTGATCAACACCGATTTTGAGTATCTGTAAGCCGGGCATGGGAGCAATCTTTTTTTTTTTAAAGTAACTAAATAGTTACTTTTCACAGTAACGCATTACTTTTGGGTGTAAGTAACTAGTAAAGTAACTGAGTTACTATTTTTCAGTAACTAGCACAACACTGATTATTATTAATATTAATGTTTGCTTCCTTAATTAAAGGGTGTGAATTTAAGTGTTCTCTAGTGCCTTTTGTCCGCTTTAAAGTGGTGGTATAAGTTAAAGGTTGTGGTGTCGAAGTAATACAATTTCGTGCCCGCTGTTGCCTATCTGGGCTAAGCCCCGGATCTCCTACAATCCTAAATCCGCCCCTGATTTAAAGTAAATAAATGTGTTAACAAACACCCTGTTTGTCTCTGTGCTCCACTTGGTTCCTTGTAGGATCTCTGGCTGCCCAACCAGAACTGGGAGAGGCCAAAGCCTTTTCTGGAGGGGAGATTTGGAAGGAACCAAGTGTGGTAGAGTACAGGGGGGGATTTATTGTCATTATTGTCTAATGTTGTTCTGTTTATTATTATTGTTATTATTACTGTATTATCTGCTGTCATGTTTTGTTTTATATTCTATGTAAAAAAAGAGAAAATAAAAATGTTATTAAAAAAAAAGTATCCAAAGCGCTTTACAATTTGTTCCTCACATTTGACCCATTCTGTCACACATTCACACAGTGACGGCGGAGGCGACCATGCAAGGTGCCGATTAAGTGTCTTGCTCAAGGACACTTCGACATGCTGCCCAGGCTTAAATGTGAGGGGAAGCAACATGGACACCACAACTAGCCCTGAATTGGCCGCGAAATAGGTATGGAAGTGCTTCACAACAGTAATGTAGACATAATGGACATAAAATAGACATAAAATGACAATAAAAATGGCATAAATATAGACATATAAATGAGATAAAAATGAGCAGAGAATTGACTGCTGCGGTCAGGCAAGCGATACCGGAGTCTCAAGGCGAGCACAGAAAGACTCAGAAGAAGCTTCTATCCCCAGGCCATCAGGCTGCTAAACGAACAATGAACACTACACAACAACAAACCACCAAACGCACATAGCACACACATCCACACGCACACACTCACTTTAAACAAACACACTGTAGCACCCACTCCACACACTTTATAGCACACACCCACCTTAAACAAACACACTGTAGCACCCACTCCCCACACTTTATATTTATTGATGAAGGATTGCACTACAACTCGTACACCTTACTGTAAATTGTACCTAAATTGTACCTCATCCCATTTCTGCTTTGCACTATATAATACTGTACATTAGTACACTGCATAGTATTGTATATTATATGGTAACTCAGAACATTGTACATATGTCTATACCGAACACTGTGACCTCATTTTCTTCTTCTAAATTACATGCTATACTATGTTATTTGATACTACCTTGTCTAGCACAGTCTCTGGAGCGTAACAGTAAGAAGCATTTTGTATGAAAGTATTCTGTACTTCTGTATGACAACTATTAAAGAAACTTGAAACTTGACTAAATAACAGCAATGCATGAAGTGCAGACATAAAATGAGTATAAAATAGACAATAACCATAAAATAGACAATATGCATTCATTCAAATGCATTCCCAAATGACCCGCGCTAAGCATCCTATTAATCTATCCATAATTCGAAATAACAAGTTGTTATTACTGTATCATTAGCTGTATGCTCTATGAATTAACAAGTTGTTAATACTGTATCATTAGCTGTATGGGGACCCTGGTGGAAACAAGACAAACGTCTTTCTCAGGTCTGCATCCCCTTAACAATTGTATGTATTGAGCCGTACTGTATTGTACCCATTCTGCAATCTGTTAAATAAAATTTTCATTCATTCATTCATTCATTCATATGCTCTATGAATTAACAAGTTGTTATTACTGTATCATTAGCTGTACGCTCTATGAATCAACAAGTTGTTATTACTGTATCATTAGCTGTACGCTCTATGAATCAACAAGTTGTTAATAGTGTATCATTAGCTGTATGCTCTATGAATCAACAAGTTGTTAATACTGTATCATTAGCTGTATGCTCTATGAATCAACAAGTTGTTAATACTGTATCATTAGCTGTATGCTCTATGAATTAACAAGTTGTTAACACTGTATCATTAGCTGTATGCTCTATGAATTAACAAGTTGTTAACACTGTATCATTAGCTGTATGCTCTATGAATCAACAAGTTGTTAATACTGTATCATTAGCTGTATGCTCTATGAATCAACAAGTTGTTAATACTGTATCATTAGCTGTATACTCTATGAATCAACAAGTTGTTAATACTGTATCATTAGCTGTATGCTCTATGAATCAACAAATTGTTATTACTGTATCATTAGCTGTATGCTCTATGAATCAACAAGTTGTTAATACTGTATCCCAGCTCTCAGCTCTCAGCTCTTGTCGGCCTATTCACTCTTCTACAGTCTGGCCACTGGGGGGCACTGTCACTGTGGCCGGCTGGGCGTACAACAACATTTTGTGCCAAGATGGCCGCCTCTACCCCCAGAGTGGTAACACGTTATTTTTTTTCGTAGCCGCATTTTGCGGAGACGCTCTCTGATTGGCCACTGACTGACACTCTCTGATTGGCCACTGACATGTGCGCCCAATCGCGTGACGAGCTGTGTCTTTGCCCATTTCCGGGTCTAACAGCAGCAAACTACCTAACGCCTAGTTTATCACTGGTTAAGCTTAGGCGCCTCTTTCGAAGTTGGTTAAGGTTAGAGTTTGGAATCAGGGCTGGTGTTCTATCGCCCTGCTCTAAGACAAACTCTAACCTTAACCAACTTCGAAAGAGTGCCTAAGCTTAACCAGTGTAGAAACAGGCGTCACACGATTGGGCGCACATGTCACATGAAGTGGCCAATCAGAGAGCGTCTCCGCAAAATCCGGCTATGAAAAAAAATAACGCGTGGTAAACACAGTCCTGCTTCTGACGCTGACCTTCACTCCCTCGTTTCATTTGATCTGTGACGCCTCCTCCTCCTCCTCCTCCTCCTCTCCTCCTCCTCTCCTCCTCCTCCTCCTGACACCTCCTCCTCCTCCTCCTGACACCTACTCCTCCTGACATCTCCTCCTCCTCCTCCTGACACGTCCTCCTCCTCCTCCTCTCCTTCTCCTCCTCCTCCTCCTCCTCCTCCTCCTCCTCTCCTCCTACTCCTCCTGACATCTCCTCGTCCTCCTCCTCCTCCTGACACCTCTTCCTCATCTCCTCCTCCTCCTCCTGACACGTCCTCCTCCTCCTCTCCTACTCCTCCTCCTCCTCCTCCTCCTCCTCCTCCTCCTCCTCCTGACACCTCATCCTCCTCCTCTCCTCCACCTCCCCCTCCTCCTCTCCTCCTCCTCCTGACACCTCTTCCTCCTCCTCCTCTCCTCCTCCTCCTCCTGACACCTCCTCCTCCTCTCCTCCACCTCCTCCTCCTCTCCTCCTCCTCCTCCTGACACCTCCTCCTCCTCCTCTCCTCCACCTCCTCCTCCTCCTCCTCCTCCTCCTCCACCTCCTCCTCCCTCTCCTCTCCTCTCCCTCCTCCTCCTCCTCTCCTCCACCTCCTCCTCCGCCTCCTCCTCCTCCTCTCCTCCACCTCCTTTTTCTCCTCCTCCTCTCCTCCACATCCTCCTCCTCGTCCACCTCCTCCTCCTCCTCCGCCTCCTCCTCCTCCTCTCCTCCACCTCCTCCTCCTCCTCCGCCTGACACTTCCTCCTCCTCCTCCTGACACCTCCTCCTCTCCTCCACCTCCTCCTTCTACTCTTCCTCCTCCTCCTCCTCTCTCCTCCACCTCCTCCTCCTCCTCCTGACACTTCCTCCTCCTCCTCTCCTCCTCCTCCTCCTCTCCTCCACCTCCTCCACCTCCTCCTCCTCCTCCTCCTGACACTTCCTCCTCCTCCTCTCCTCCTCCCTCTCCTCTCCTCTCCCTCCTCCTCCTCCTCCTCCTCTCCTCCACCTCCTCCTCCGCCTCCTCCTCCTCCTCCTCCTCTCCTCCACCTCCTTTTTCTCCTCCTCCTCTCCTCCACATCCTCCTCCTCGTCCACCTCCTCCTCCTCCTCCGCCTCCTCCTCCTCCTCTCCTCCACCTCCTCCTCCTCCTCCGCCTGACACTTCCTCCTCCTCCTCCTGACACCTCCTCCTCTCCTCCACCTCCTCCTTCTACTCTTCCTCCTCCTCCTCCTCTCCTCCACCTCCTCCTCCTCCTCCTCCTGACACTTCCTCCTCCTCCTCTCCTCCTCCTCCTCTCCTCCACCTCCTCCACCTCCTCCTCCTCCTCCTCCTGACACTTCCTCCTCCTCCTCTCCTCCTCCTCCTCATCTCCTCCTCCTCCTCCTCCTCCTCTCCTCCTCCTCCTGACACCTCCTCTCCTCCTCCTCCTGACACCTCCTCCTGACACCTCCTCCTCCTCCTCCTCTCCTCCTCCTCCTCTCCTCCTCTCCTCCTCCTCCTCCTCCTCTCCTCCACCTCCTCCTCCTCCTCCTCCTCCTCCTCCTCCTCCTCCTCCTCCTCCTCCTCCTCCTCTCCTCCTCCTCCTCCTCCTCCTCCTCCTCCTCTCCTCATCCACCTCCTCCTCCTCCTCCTCCTCCTCCTCCTCCTCCTCCTCTCCTCCACCTCCTCCTCCTCCTCCTCCTCCTCCTCTCCTCTCCTCCTCTCCTCATCCACCTCCTCCTCCTCCTCCTCCTCCTCCTCCTCCTCTCCTCCACCTCCTCCTCCTCCTCCACCTCCTCCTGACACGTCCTGGTGGAAACAGAAACGCCTCGTGGCTGAAAGGACGTGAGCGCCAGCGGGGGGGATTAGTTTTAATCTGTAATTTAACTCCTAATCTCTTCATCTCAGGGGCGGCGCCTCCGGCCCGCAGCGCCAGCGGGGAACACAAGAGGCCGTAAGAGAGAGACGTTCAGGTGGTTTGTTTAATTAATGAAGAGAGCGTCTGATTTAAATTCTGTGAGCCTGCAATTCGAATTTGACCATTAAGAAAGTTTATTAACCTGTGAGGGAAAATAGACTGATTAATTACCCAGATAACTCTGAATTAAAGAGTCTGAATTGTGTGTATGCCAGACTAAAAAGCCCCCTGAAGGCCTCCCTCTGTCTGCTGGCTCGCCCCGTGTTCTGATAAGGAATACTTGGGACAAATGGAGCGTCTAATAAACCTGGTTCTTCCTGTCAGCGGGCCTCAGTGTGAGCAGCGCTCTTTATGGGCCGTGATGAGCCTTAAACAGGAGAGCAGCTCCCTTTACACAGAGAGAGAGAGAGGGGGAGAGGGGGGGGAGAGAGGGGGAGGGGAGAGGGGGGGGGAGAGAGGGGACGGGAGAGGGAGAGAGAGAGGGGGAGCCGTGATGAGCCTTAAACAGGAGAGCAGCTCCCTTTACACAGAGTCAGCAGCCGAAAGACTCCCAGCCTACAGATGAGCTACTGTGAGGGGTGGGGG
>NW_028173221.1:382167-412751 GCF_963971535.1 Notolepis coatsorum | reverse complement strand
TAGTGTCTTCACTGCAGAGCACCACACGCTCCCTAACCCTAACTACCATAGTGTCTTCACTGCAGAGCACCACACGCTCCCTAACCCTAACTACCATAGTGTCTTCACTGCAGAGCACCACACGCTCCCTAACCCTTACTACCATAGTGTCTTCACTGCAGAGCACCACACGCTCCCTAACCCTAACTACCATAGTGTCTTCACTGCAGAGCACCACACGCTCCCTAACCCTTACTACCATAGTGTCTTCACTGCAGAGCACCACACGCTCCCTAACCCTAACTACCATAGTGTCTTCACTGCAGAGCACCACACGCTCCCTAACCCTAACTACCATAGTGTCTTCACTGCAGAGCACCACACGCTCCCTAACCCTTACTACCATAGTGTCTTCACTGCAGAGCACCACACGCTCCCTAACCCTTACTACCATAGTGTCTTCACTGCAGAGCACCACACGCTCCCTAACCCTAACTACCATAGTGTCTTCACTGCAGAGCACCACACGCTCCCTAACCCTTACTACCATAGTGTCTTCACTGCAGAGCACCACACGCTCCCTAACCCTAACTACCATAGTGTCTTCACTGCAGAGCACCACACGCTCCCTAACCCTTACTACCATAGTGTCCTTCACTGCAGAGCACCACACGCTCCCTAACCCTAACTACCATAGTGTCTTCACTGCAGAGCACCACACGCTCCCTAACCCTTACTACCATAGTGTCTTCACTGCAGAGCACCACACGCTCCCTAACCCTAACTACCATAGTGTCTTCACTGCAGAGCACCACACGCTCCCTAACCCTTAACTACCATAGTGTCTTCACTGCAGAGCACCACACGCTCCCTAACCCTTACTACCATAGTGTCTTCACTGCAGAGCACCACACGCTCCCTAACCCTAACTACCATAGTGTCTTCACTGCAGAGCACCACACGCTCCCTAACCCTAACTACCATAGTGTCTTCACTGCAGAGCAACCTCAGCACCACACGCTCCCTAACCCTTACTACCATAGTGTCTTCACTGCAGAGCACCACACGCTCCCTAACCCTTACTACCATAGTGTCTTCACTGCAGAGCACCACACGCTCCCTAACCCTTAACTACCATAGTGTCTTCACTGCAGAGCACCACACGCTCCCTAACCCTAACTACCATAGTGTCTTCACTGCAGAGCACCACACGCTCCCTAACCCTTACTTACCATAGTGTCTTCACTGCAGAGCACCACACGCTCCCTAACCCTTACTACCATAGTGTCTTCACTGCAGAGCACCACACGCTCCCTAACCCTAACTACCATAGTGTCTTCACTGCAGAGCACCACACGCTCCCTAACCCTAACTACCATAGTGTCTTCACTGCAGAGCACCACACGCTCCCTAACCCTTACTACCATAGTGTCTTCACTGCAGAGCACCACACGCTCCCTAACCCTAACTACCATAGTGTCTTCACTGCAGAGCACCACACGCTCCCTAACCCTAACTACCATAGTGTCTTCACTGCAGAGCACCACACGCTCCCTAACCCTTACTACCATAGTGTCTTCACTGCAGAGCACCACACGCTCCCTAACCCTAACTACCATAGTGTCTTCACTGCAGAGCACCACACGCTCCCTAACCCTAACTACCATAGTGTCTTCACTGCAGAGCACCACACGCTCCCTAACCCTACTACCATAGTGTCTTCACTGCAGAGCACCACACGCTCCCTAACCCTAACTACCATAGTGTCTTCACTGCAGAGCACCACACGCTCCCTAACCCTTACTACCATAGTGTCTTCACTGCAGAGCACCACACGCTCCCTAACCCTTACTACCATAGTGTCTTCACTGCAGAGCACCACACGCTCCCTAACCCTTAACTACCATAGTGTCTTCACTGCAGAGCACCACACGCTCCCTAACCCTAACTACCATAGTGTCTTCACTGCAGAGCACCACACGCTCCCTAACCCTAACTACCATAGTGTCTTCACTGCAGAGCACCACACGCTCCCTAACCCTTACTACCATAGTGTCTTCACTGCAGAGCACCACACGCTCCCTAACCCTTACTACCATAGTGTCTTCACTGCAGAGCACCACACGCTCCCTAACCCTAACTACCATAGTGTCTTCACTGCAGAGCACCACACGCTCCCTAACCCTTACTACCATAGTGTCTTCACTGCAGAGCACCACACGCTCCCTAACCCTTACTACCATAGTGTCTTCACTGCAGAGCACCACACGCTCCCTAACCCTAACTACCATAGTGTCTTCACTGCAGAGCACCACACGCTCCCTAACCCTTACTACCATAGTGTCTTCACTGCAGAGCACCACACGCTCCCTAACCCTTACTACCATAGTGTCTTCACTGCAGAGCACCACACGCTCCCTAACGCCTAACTACCATAGTGTCTTCACTGCAGAGCACCACACGCTCCCTAACCCTACTACCATAGTGTCTTCACTGCAGAGCACCACACGCTCCCTAACCCTTACTACCATAGTGTCTTCACTGCAGAGCACCACACGCTCCCTAACCCTTACTACCATAGTGTCTTCACTGCAGAGCACCACACGCTCCCTAACCCTTACTACCATAGTGTCTTCACTGCAGAGCACCACACGCTCCCTAACCCTAACTACCATAGTGTCTTCACTGCAGAGCACCACACGCTCCCTAACCCTAACTACCATAGTGTCTTCACTGCAGAGCACCACACGCTCCCTAACCCTTACTACCATAGTGTCTTCACTGCAGAGCACCACACGCTCCCTAACCCTAACTACCATAGTGTCTTCACTGCAGAGCACCACACGCTCCCTAACCCTAACTACCATAGTGTCTTCACTGCAGAGCACCACACGCTCCCTAACCCTTACTACCATAGTGTCTTCACTGCAGAGCACCACACGCTCCCTAACCCTAACTACCATAGTGTCTTCACTGCAGAGCACCACACGCTCCCTAACCCTAACTACCATAGTGTCTTCACTGCAGAGCACCACACGCTCCCTAACCCTAACTACCATAGTGTCTTCACTGCAGAGCACCACACGCTCCCTAACCCTTACTACCATAGTGTCTTCACTGCAGAGCACCACACGCTCCCTAACCCTAACTACCATAGTGTCTTCACTGCAGAGCACCACACGCTCCCTAACCTTACTACCATAGTGTCTTCACTGCAGAGCACCACACGCTCCCTAACCCTTACTACCATAGTGTCTTCACTGCAGAGCACCACACGCTCCCTAACCCTTACTACCATAGTGTCTTCACTGCAGAGCACCACACGCTCCCTAACCCTAACTACCATAGTGTCTTCACTGCAGAGCACCACACGCTCCCTAACCCTAACTACCATAGTGTCTTCACTGCAGAGCACCACACGCTCCCTAACCCTTACTACCATAGTGTCTTCACTGCAGAGCACCACACGCTCCCTAACCCTAACTACCATAGTGTCTTCACTGCAGAGCACCACACGCTCCCTAACCCTAACTACCATAGTGTCTTCACTGCAGAGCACCACACGCTCCCTAACCCTAACTACCATAGTGTCTTCACTGCAGAGCACCACACGCTCCCTAACCCTTACTACCATAGTGTCTTCACTGCAGAGCACCACACGCTCCCTAACCCTAACTACCATAGTGTCTTCACTGCAGAGCACCACACGCTCCCTAACCCTAACTACCATAGTGTCTTCACTGCAGAGCACCACACGCTCCCTAACCCTTACTACCATAGTGTCTTCACTGCAGAGCACCACACGCTCCCTAACCCTAACTACCATAGTGTCTTCACTGCAGAGCACCACACGCTCCCTAACCCTTACTACCATAGTGTCTTCACTGCAGAGCACCACACGCTCCCTAACCCTTACTACCATAGTGTCTTCACTGCAGAGCACCACACGCTCCCTAACCCTTACTACCATAGTGTCTTCACTGCAGAGCACCACACGCTCCCTAACCCTTACTACCATAGTGTCTTCACTGCAGAGCACCACACGCTCCCTAACCCTTACTACCATAGTGTCTTCACTGCAGAGCACCACACGCTCCCTAACCCTAACTACCATAGTGTCTTCACTGCAGAGCACCACACGCTCCCTAACCCTTACTACCATAGTGTCTTCACTGCAGAGCACCACACGCTCCCTAACCCTTACTACCATAGTGTCTTCACTGCAGAGCACCACACGCTCCCTAACGCTAACTACCATAGTGTCTTCACTGCAGAGCACCACACGCTCCCTAACTACCATAGTGTCTTCACTGCAGAGCACCACACGCTCCCTAACCCTTACTACCATAGTGTCTTCACTGCAGAGCACCACACGCTCCCTAACCCTTACTACCATAGTGTCTTCACTGCAGAGCACCACACGCTCCCTAACCCTTACTACCATAGTGTCTTCACTGCAGAGCACCACACGACTCCCTAACCCTAACTACCATAGTGTCTTCACTGCAGAGCACCACACGCTCCCTAACCCTTACTACCATAGTGTCTTCACTGCAGAGCACCACACGCTCCTCTAACCCTAACTACCATAGTGTCTTCACTGCAGAGCACCACACGCTCCCTAACCCTAACTACCATAGTGTCTTCACTGCAGAGCACCACACGCTCCCTAACCCTAACCCTTACTACCATAGTGTCTTCACTGCAGAGCACCACACGCTCCCTAACCCTTACTACCATAGTGTCTTCACTGCAGAGCACCACACGCTCCCTAACCCTTACTACCATAGTGTCTTCACTGCAGAGCACCACACGCTCCCTAACCCTAACTACCATAGTGTCTTCACTGCATGCAGAGCACCACACGCTCCCTAACCCTTACTACCATAGTGTCTTCACTGCAGAGCACCACACGCTCCCTAACCCTTAACTACCATAGTGTCTTCACTGCAGAGCACCACACGCTCCCTAACCCTAACTACCATAGTGTCTTCACTGCAGAGCACCACACGCTCCCTAACCCTAACTACCATAGTGTCTTCACTGCAGAGCACCACACGCTCCCTAACCCTTACTACCATAGTGTCTTCACTGCAGAGCACCACACGCTCCCTAACCCTAACTACCATAGTGTCTTCACTGCAGAGCACCACACGCTCCCTAACCCTTACTACCATAGTGTCTTCACTGCAGAGCACCACACGCTCCCTAACCCTAACTACCATAGTGTCTTCACTGCAGAGCACCACACGCTCCCTAACCCTTACTACCATAGTGTCTTCACTGCAGAGCACCACACGCTCCCTAACCCTTACTACCATAGTGTCTTCACTGCAGAGCACCACACGCTCCCTAACCCTTACTACCATAGTGTCTTCACTGCAGAGCACCACACGCTCCCTAACCCTTACTACCATAGTGTCTGTCACTGCAGAGCACCACACGCTCCCTAACCCTAACTACCATAGTGTCTTCACTGCAGAGCACCACACGCTCCCTAACCCTTACTACCATAGTGTCTTCACTGCAGAGCACCACACGCTCCCTAACCCTAACTACCATAGTGTCTTCACTGCAGAGCACCACACGCTCCCTAACCCTTACTACCATAGTGTCTTCACTGCAGAGCACCACACGCTCCCTAACCCTTACTACCATAGTGTCTTCACTGCAGAGCACCACACGCTCCCTAACCCTTACTACCATAGTGTCTTCACTGCAGAGCACCACACGCTCCCTAACCCTTACTACCATAGTGTCTTCACTGCAGAGCACCACACGCTCCTACCCTAACTACCATAGTGTCTTCACTGCAGAGCACCACACGCTCCCTAACCCTTACTACCATAGTGTCTTCACTGCAGAGCACCACACGCTCCCTAACCCTTACTACCATAGTGTCTTCACTGCAGAGCACCACACGCTCCCTAACCCTAACTACCATAGTGTCTTCACTGCAGAGCACCACACGCTCCCTAACCCTTACTACCATAGTGTCTTCACTGCAGAGCACCACACGCTCCCTAACCCTTACTACCATAGTGTCTTCACTGCAGAGCACCACACGCTCCCTAACCCTAACTACCATAGTGTCTTCACTGCAGAGCACCACACGCTCCCTAACCCTTACTACCATAGTGTCTTCACTGCAGAGCACCACACGCTCCCTAACCCTAACTACCATAGTGTCTTCACTGCAGAGCACCACACGCTCCCTAACCCTAACTACCATAGTGTCTTCACTGCAGAGCACCACACGCTCCCTAACCCTTACTACCATAGTGTCTTCACTGCAGAGCACCACACGCTCCCTAACCCTAACTACCATAGTGTCTTCACTGCAGAGCACCACACGCTCCCTAACCCTTACTACCATAGTGTCTTCACTGCAGAGCACCACACGCTCCCTAACCCTTACTACCATAGTGTCTTCACTGCAGAGCACCACACGCTCCCTAACCCTAACTACCATAGTGTCTTCACTGCAGAGCACCACACGCTCCCTAACCCTTACTACCATAGTGTCTTCACTGCAGAGCACCACACGCTCCCTAACCCTAACTACCATAGTGTCTTCACTGCAGAGCACCACACGCTCCCTAACCCTTACTACCATAGTGTCTTCACTGCAGAGCACCACACGCTCCCTAACCCTTACTACCATAGTGTCTTCACTGCAGAGCACCACACGCTCCCTAACCCTAACTACCATAGTGTCTTCACTGCAGAGCACCACACGCTCCCTAACCCTTACTACCATAGTGTCTTCACTGCAGAGCACCACACGCTCCCTAACCCTTACTACCATAGTGTCTTCACTGCAGAGCACCACACGCTCCCTAACCCTAACTACCATAGTGTCTTCACTGCAGAGCACCACACGCTCCCTAACCCTTACTACCATAGTGTCTTCACTGCAGAGCACCACACGCTCCCTAACCCTTACTACCATAGTGTCTTCACTGCAGAGCACCACACGCTCCCTAACCCTAACTACCATAGTGTCTTCACTGCAGAGCACCACACGCTCCCTAACCCTTACTACCATAGTGTCTTCACTGCAGAGCACCACACGCTCCCTAACCCTTACTACCATAGTGTCTTCACTGCAGAGCACCACACGCTCCCTAACCCTAACTACCATAGTGTCTTCACTGCAGAGCACCACACGCTCCCTAACCCTAACTACCATAGTGTCTTCACTGCAGAGCACCACACGCTCCCTAACCCTTACTACCATAGTGTCTTCACTGCAGAGCACCACACGCTCCCTAACCCTTACTACCATAGTGTCTTCACTGCAGAGCACCACACGCTCCCTAACCCTAACTACCATAGTGTCTTCACTGCAGAGCACCACACGCTCCCTAACCCTAACTACCATAGTGTCTTCACTGCAGAGCACCACACGCTCCCTAACCCTTACTACCATAGTGTCTTCACTGCAGAGCACCACACGCTCCCTAACCCTTACTACCATAGTGTCTTCACTGCAGAGCACCACACGCTCCCTAACCCTAACTACCATAGTGTCTTCACTGCAGAGCACCACACGCTCCCTAACCCTTACTACCATAGTGTCTTCACTGCAGAGCACCACACGCTCCCTAACCCTTACTACCATAGTGTCTTCACTGCAGAGCACCACACGCTCCCTAACCCTTACTACCATAGTGTCTTCACTGCAGAGCACCACACGCTCCCTAACCCTAACTACCATAGTGTCTTCACTGCAGAGCACCACACGCTCCCTAACCCTAACTACCATAGTGTCTTCACTGCAGAGCACCACACGCTCCCTAACCCTAACTACCATAGTGTCTTCACTGCAGAGCACCACACGCTCCCTAACCCTTACTACCATAGTGTCTTCACTGCAGAGCACCACACGCTCCCTAACCCTACTACCATAGTGTCTTCACTGCAGAGCACCACACGCTCCCTAACCCTTACTACCATAGTGTCTTCACTGCAGAGCACCACACGCTCCCTAACCCTAACTACCATAGTGTCTTCACTGCAGAGCACCACACGCTCCCTAACCCTAACTACCATAGTGTCTTCACTGCAGAGCACCACACGCTCCCTAACCCTTACTACCATAGTGTCTTCACTGCAGAGCACCACACGCTCCCTAACCCTTACTACCACTATCCCATAGTGTCTTCACTGCAGAGCACCACACGCTCCCTAACCCTAAACTACCATAGTGTCCCTCACCCGCTCCCTAACCCTTACTACCATAGTGTCTTCACTGCAGAGCACCACACGCTCCCTAACCCTAACTACCATAGTGTCTTCACTGCCAGAGCACCACACGCTCCCTAACCCTTACTACCATAGTGTCTTCACTGCAGAGCACCACACGCTCCCTAACCCTTACTACCATAGTGTCTTCACTGCAGAGCACCACACGCTCCCTAACCCTAACTACCATAGTGTCTTCACTGCAGAGCACCACACGCTCCCTAACCCTTACTACCATAGTGTCTTCACTGCAGAGCACCACACGCTCCCTAACCCTTACTACCATAGTGTCTTCACTGCAGAGCACCACACGCTCCCTAACCCTTACTACCATAGTGTCTTCACTGCAGAGCACCACACGCTCCCTAACCTACTACCATAGTGTCTTCACTGCAGAGCACCACACGCTCCCTAACCCTTACTACCATAGTGTCTTCACTGCAGAGCACCACACGCTCCCTAACCCTTACTACCATAGTGTCTTCACTGCAGAGCACCACACGCTCCCTAACCCTTACTACCATAGTGTCTTCACTGCAGAGCACCACACGCTCCCTAACCCTTACTACCATAGTGTCTTCACTGCAGAGCACCACACGCTCCCTAACCCTACTACCATAGTGTCTTCACTGCAGAGCACCACACGCTCCCTAACCCTTACTACCATAGTGTCTTTCACTCAAGCATCACTGCAGACACCACCCGCTCCCAACTAACTACCATAGTGTCTTCACTGCAGAGCACAACACGCTCCTTACCCTAACTACCATAGTGTCTTCACTGCAGAGCACCACACGCTCCTAACCCTTACTACCATAGTGTCTTCACTGCAGAGCACCACACGCTCCCTAACCCTAACTACCATAGTGTCTTCACTGCAGAGCACCACACGCTCCCTAACCCTTACTACCATAGTGTCTTCACTGCAGAGCACCACACGCTCCCTAACCCTTACTACCATAGTGTCTGTACTGCAGAGCACCACACGCTCCCTAACCCTAACTACCATAGTGTCTTCACTGCAGAGCACCACACGCTCCCTAACCCTAACTACCATAGTGTCTTCACTGCATGCAGAGCACCACACGCTCCCTAACCCTTACTACCATAGTGTCTTCACTGCAGAGCACCACACGCTCCCTAACCCTTACTACCATAGTGTCTTCACTGCAGAGCACCACACGCTCCCTAACCCTTACTACCATAGTGTCTTCACTGCAGAGCACCACACGCTCCCTAACCCTAACTACCATAGTGTCTTCACTGCAGAGCACCACACGCTCCCTAACCCTTACTACCATAGTGTCTTCACTGCAGAGCACCACACGCTCCCTAACCCTTACTACCATAGTGTCTTCACTGCAGAGCACCACACGCTCCCTAACCCTTACTACCATAGTGTCTTCACTGCAGAGCACCACACGCTCCCTAACCCTTACTACCATAGTGTCTTCACTGCAGAGCACCACACACTCCCTAACCCTTACTACCATAGTGTCTTCACTGCAGAGCACCACACGCTCCCTAACCCTAACTACCATAGTGTCTTCACTGCAGAGCACCACACGCTCCCTAACCCTTACTACCATAGTGTCTTCACTGCAGAGCACCACACGCTCCCTAACCCTTACTACCATAGTGTCTTCACTGCAGAGCACCACACGCTCCTAACCCTTACTACCATAGTGTCTTCACTGCAGAGCACCACACGCTCCCTAACCCTTACTACCATAGTGTCTTCACTGCAGAGCACCACACGCTCCCTAACCCTTACTACCATAGTGTCTTCACTGCAGAGCACCACACGCTCCCTAACCCTAACTACCATAGTGTCTTCACTGCAGAGCACCACACGCTCCCTAACCCTAACTACCATAGTGTCTTCACTGCAGAGCACCACACGCTCCCTAACCCTTACTACCATAGTGTCTTCACTGCAGAGCACCACACGCTCCCTAACCCTAACTACCATAGTGTCTTCACTGCAGAGCACCACACGCTCCCTAACCCTTACTACCATAGTGTCTTCACTGCAGAGCACCACACGCTCCCTAACCCTAACTACCATAGTGTCTTCACTGCAGAGCACCACACGCTCCCTAACCCTTACTACCATAGTGTCTTCACTGCATGCAGAGCACCACACGCTCCCTAACCCTAACTACCATAGTGTCTTCACTGCAGAGCACCACACGCTCCCTAACCCTTACTACCATAGTGTCTTCACTGCAGATCACCACACGCTCCCTAACCCTAACTACCATAGTGTCTTCACTGCAGAGCACCACACGCTCCCTAACCCTTACTACCATAGTGTCTTCACTGCAGAGCACCACACGCTCCCTAACCCTAACTACCATAGTGTCTTCACTGCAGAGCACCACACGCTCCTAACCCTTACTACCATAGTGTCTTCACTGCAGAGCACCACACGCTCCCTAACCCTTACTACCATAGTGTCTTCACTGCAGAGCACCACACGCTCCCTAACCCTAACTACCATAGTGTCTTCACTGCAGAGCACCACACGCTCCCTAACCCTTACTACCATAGTGTCTTCACTGCAGAGCACCACACGCTCCCTAACCCTTACTACCATAGTGTCTTCACTGCAGAGCACCACACGCTCCCTAACCCTTACTACCATAGTGTCTTCACTGCAGAGCACCACACGCTCCCTAACCCTAACTACCATAGTGTCTTCACTGCAGATCACCACACGCTCCCTAACCCTAACTACCATAGTGTCTTCACTGCAGAGCACCACACGCTCCCTAACCCTTACTACCATAGTGTCTTCACTGCAGAGCACCACACGCTCCCTAACCCTAACTACCATAGTGTCTTCACTGCATGCAGAGCACCACACGCTCCCTAACCCTTACTACCATAGTGTCTTCACTGCAGAGCACCACACGCTCCCTAACCCTTACTACCATAGTGTCTTCACTGCAGAGCACCACACGCTCCCTAACCCTAACCCTTACTACCATAGTGTCTTTACTGCAGAGCACCACACGCTCCCTAACCCTAACTACCATAGTGTCTTCACTGCAGAGCACCACACGCTCCCTAACCCTTACTACCATAGTGTCTTCACTGCAGAGCACCACAGCTCCCTAACCCTTACTACCATAGTGTCTTCACTGCAGAGCACCACACGCTCCCTAACCCTAACTACCATAGTGTCTTCACTGCAGAGCACCACACGCTCCCTAACCCTAACTACCATAGTGTCTTCACTGCAGAGCACCACACGCTCCCTAACCCTAACTACCATAGTGTCTTCACTGCAGAGCACCACACGCTCCCTAACCCTAACTACCATAGTGTCTGTACTGCAGAGCACCACACGCTCCCTAACGCTAACTACCATAGTGTCTTCACTGCAGAGCACCACACGCTCCCTAACCCTTACTACCATAGTGTCTTCACTGCAGAGCACCACACGCTCCCTAACCCTAACTACCATAGTGTCTTCACTGCAGAGCACCACACGCTCCCTAACCCTAACTACCATAGTGTCTTCACTGCAGAGCACCACACGCTCCCTAACCCTTACTACCATAGTGTCTTCACTGCAGAGCACCACACGCTCCCTAACCCTAACTACCATAGTGTCTTTACTGCAGAGCACCACACGCTCCCTAACCCTTACTACCATAGTGTCTTCACTGCAGAGCACCACACGCTCCCTAACCCTAACTACCATAGTGTCTTCACTGCAGAGCACCACACGCTCCCTAACCCTTACTACCATAGTGTCTTCACTGCAGAGCACCACACGCTCCCTAACCCTAACTACCATAGTGTCTTCACTGCAGAGCACCACACGCTCCCTAACCCTTACTACCATAGTGTCTTCACTGCAGAGCACCACACGCTCCCTAACCCTAACTACCATAGTGTCTTCACTGCAGAGCACCACACGCTCCCTAACCCTAACTACCATAGTGTCTTCACTGCAGAGCACCACACGCTCCCTAACCCTAACTACCATAGTGTCTTCACTGCAGAGCACCACACGCTCCCTAACCCTAACTACCATAGTGTCTTCACTGCAGAGCAGCACACGCTCCCTAACCCTTACTACCATAGTGTCTTCACTGCAGAGCACCACACGCTCCCTAACCCTAACTACCATAGTGTCTTCACTGCAGAGCACCACACGCTCCCTAACCCTTACTACCATAGTGTCTTCACTGCAGAGCACCACACGCTCCCTAACCCTTACTACCATAGTGTCTTCACTGCAGAGCACCACACACTCCCTAACCCTTACTACCATAGTGTCTTCACTGCAGAGCAGCACACGCTCCCTAACCCTAACTACCATAGTGTCTTCACTGCAGAGCAGCACACGCTCCCTAACCCTTACTACCATAGTGTCTTCACTGCAGAGCACCACACGCTCCCTAACCCTTACTACCATAGTGTCTTCACTGCATGCAGAGCAGCACACGCTCCCTAACCCTAACTACCATAGTGTCTTCACTGCAGAGCACCACACGCTCCCTAACCCTAACTACCATAGTGTCTTCACTGCAGAGCACCACACGCTCCCTAACCCTAACTACCATAGTGTCTTCACTGCAGAGCACCACACGCTCCCTAACCCTAACTACCATAGTGTCTTCACTGCAGAGCACCACACGCTCCCTAACCCTAACTACCATAGTGTCTTCACTGCAGAGCACCACACGCTCCCTAACCCTAACTATCATAGTGTCTTCACTGCATGCAGAGCACCACACGCTCCTCTCCCACATCACTGCCTTCACTGACGCCGCATGTGATTTATAGATATCATTCATCTGTTCACAAGTTGTCATGAGTTGGCCAGACACACACCGCTCCATTTTAAAAGTTATTTAAAATATGCCCACTACTAATTTATGCAAAACAGCCCATACATTTATTATGTAGGCTATTTATCATTTTTATGTTGAGGAATTCATTAGATAGACTTTAGAAAGGAAATCTTGAACATGAGCCAATTTTAATTTGTAGATGAGCATTTTTTAAAGATGTGTTTCAAAAGCACATAATAAGTATCATCCTTAGACTTTGTCTTATTTTTGTCTAGACTTTTAAATGTCATTATATTCACAACAACAACAACAACAATAACAACAACAACAGCTTTCCCCACCCCCACTCCCTACCCAATCCCCCCTCCCGCATGTACGCCCGGCGCCACTCCCACATGATGGTGACGGCAGCCGACTAGTACGCTCGCTGGATGGGGGGGAGCCTAAATGACTGTCTCATCACCAAAGCCCGATCCCCCCCCGTCCCTGCCCCCTCCCGCTGGACAATCTTTCCACCCTCCCTCCCGCCACCTGGCGCAACGACACCCCGGTGTTGTCACAGCCGACTATCGCATATGGTGTCTCAGGCATTCTGTAGTCGACATGTGTCAACAAATGTACATGTCTGTTTGAATTTATGTTGTGCCGTTGTAAAATGTATTGATTGTGATATATTGTTGTTAATGAGACGATGAGCTGTATGTGTGTGTCACTGGAATTTCCCCAAGGGGATCAATAAAGGAATATCTTATCTTATCTTATCTTAAACAAGTTCCCCAAGAGTCTCTGTATCTCCTTCTCCTTCACACACACACACACAACTGGCAGTGATACACACACACACACACGCACAGCTGGCAGTGATACACACACACACACACGCACAGCTGGCAGTGATACACACACACATACGCACAGCTGGCAGTGACAGAGACACACAGAGTACAGCTCTCTCTCTCTATGGTGCTGATGTGGAGGATCTCTCTCTCTCTCTCTCTCTCTCCCTCTCTCTCTCTCTCTCTCTCTCTCTCTCTCTCTCTCTCTCTGATGATGATTAACCCTTTCAGGACCTGGTGAGAGGACAAAAGGACCTGGTGAGAGGACAAAAGGACCTGGTGAGAGGACAAAAGGACCTGGTGAGAGGACAAGAGGACCTGGTGAGAGGACAAGAGGACCTGGTGAGAGGACAAGAGGACCTGGTGAGAGGACAAAAGGACCTGGTGAGAGGACAAGAGGACCTGGTGAGAGGACAAGAGGACCTGGTGAGAGGACAAGAGGACCTGGTGAGAGGACAAGAGGACCTGGTGAGAGGACAAGAGGACCTGGTGAGAGGACAAGATGACCTGGTGAGAGGACAAGAGGACCTGGTGAGAGGACAAGAGGACCTGGTGAGAGGACAAGAGGACCTGGTGAGAGGACAAGAGGACCTGGTGAGAGGACAAGAGGACCTGGTGAGAGGACAAAAGGACCTGGTGAGAGGACAAGAGGACCTGGTGAGAGGACAAGAGGACCTGGTGAGAGGACAAGAGGTCCTGGTGAGAGGACAAGAGGACCTGGTGAGAGGACAAGAGGACCTGGTGAGAGGACAAAAGGACCTGGTGAGAGGACAAGAGGTCCTGGTGAGAGGACAAGAGGACCTGGTGAGAGGACAAGAGGACCTGGTGAGAGGACAAAAGGACCTGGTGAGAGGACAAGAGGACCTGGTGAGAGGACAAGAGGTCCTGGTGAGAGGACAAGAGGACCTGGTGAGAGGACAAGAGGACCTGGTGAGAGGACAAGAGGACCTGGTGAGAGGACAAGAGGTCCTGGTGAGAGGACAAGAGGACCTGGTGAGAGGACAAGAGGACCTGGTGAGAGGACAAGAGGACCTGGTGAGAGGACAAGAGGACCTGGTGAGAGGACAAGAGGACCTGGTGAGAGGACAAGAGGACCTGGTGAGAGGACAAGAGGACCTGGTGAGAGGACAAGAGGACCTGGTGAGAGGACAAGAGGACCTGGTGAGAGGACAAGAGGACCTGGTGAGAGGACAAGAGGACCTGGTGAGAGGACAAGAGGACCTGGTGAGAGGACAAGAGGACCTGGTGAGAGGACAAGAGGACCTGGTGAGAGGACAAGAGGACCTGGTGAGAGGACAAGAGGACCTGGTGAGAGGACAAGAGGACCTGGTGAGAGGACAAGAGGACCCGGTGAGAGGACAAGAGGACCTGGTGAGAGGACAAGAGGACCTGGTGAGAGGACAAGAGGACCTGGTGAGAGGACAAGAGGACCTGGTGAGAGGACAAGAGGACCTGGTGAGTGAGGGAGTGAATTTGTCCATTTTCAAAGACTGGTTGGTGGGAACAGTACATTGGACGGAGGATGTTAACACGTTCATCTAATAAACATAAGATTTGGGTTTAAAAAAAAGTATAGGTTTTAAGGTTCTTATATTTGGACAAAATACGGTAGTTTACCATCATTAGGATTATTTAGTGATGCTTAGGATCTCTCTCTCTTGTCTCTCTCTCTCTGATACTGGTGTTTATTAATTGCTTTCTGCACGGATGCTGTGTCTCATTACATAGTTAGATGAAGCCGCCATGTTAAAAACCAACGCCTACATTAAACTCTTTCATTATGAACGAATATTAAAAACTACTCAAGTGTAGCTAATTCTTCCACCCCTCTAGCTAGCCAGATAATTCACACACATGCACGCACACACACACACACACACACACACACACACACACACACACACACACACACACACACACACACACACACACACACACACACACACACACACACACACACACACACACACACACACACACACACACACACACACACACACACACACACACACACACACACACACATGAACACACACATTATAAACACATCATATATCTGATTGGAAGGAGTAGCAGCTACAGACGGCTGAAACGGCCCGGGTTCTCGATCCACCTTTTCACCATGTAGCTGCTCCAAGCTGCTGAGGACTAGTTCATGTTTTAGGAGAATAGCGCCACCATGAGGCCAGATGACTCTTCACATGCCTCCTTGCTATTGTGAGGCAAAGACACGTGTCAAGTGTGGTGAAAATCGGACGGTGCGTTCACAAGTAATGAATAATTTCCTGTTCACCGAGCGTTTCACCAAAGTTTGATTGGATCTGGTTTGGCCAATCGATGATCTAAATGACACATCACATGTTAGTCCAGATGATCCAACATAACACGTCTGGTGAGAATCAGGTGAACAGGCAGGGGGGGGGGGGGGATAAAATATTAGTTTCCAATAATTCAAGATGCTGGGAATTCCAATGCGGCGGCCTCTATGGCTGCATAGGTCCAAAGTAGTACATGAGGAGAGACATGTCTAGATACAGGACACATCTGTAGATACAGAACACATCTGTAGATACAGGACACATCTGTAGATACAGAACACATCTGTAGATACAGAACACATGAATGAATGAATGAATGAAAACTTTATTTAACAGATTGCAGAATGGGTACAATACAGTACGGCTCAATACATACAATTGTTAAGGGGATGCAGACCTGAGAAAGACGTTTGTCTTGTTTCCATCAGGGTCCCCCATTTTCAATTCATATAGACATTTATGACATACATAACATACATGACATTTATGGCATAGGGACATATAGGTATTTAGTACTGATACATTTGTGACATAGGCGGTATTCAAATATACAGTACTGTTACCCCTAGATCCTGACAGAGTATATACATATGATGGGGAGGGGACTGTACATTAGGAGGGGGTGGGTGGGTGGGAGGGGAATATACATACGGCGGGGAGGGAATATATACATGCGGTGGGGAGGAGACTGTCTATTAGGAGGTGGTGGGGGTTTTGGGCATTTACGCTGGCCAGTTTCGAATTGCAGCCTCCCGTAGGTGCTTTTTAAGGGCGGTTTTGAATGTGGGCAGGGATTCACATTCCTTTACAGCTTTGGGTAGGGCGTTCCACATTGTTGTGGCATAATTGCGAAACGTGTTTAGTCCCTTGTTTGAGCCGAATCTGGGTTTAACATGATTTGTTGAGCTTCCTCTGGTGTAGTGGTTGTGGTATTCACTGACCTTTGGGAAGTATTTTGACATGTACATGGGCACCCCGGTCGTATAGTGTATCTTGTAGACCAGGCCCATTGCAAGTTGCTGTACTCTGTCGTCTACTCTAAGCCATCCTAGGTTGGCAAAGTGGGCAGGGGTGAGGTGGGTTCTGGGGTTCAGGTCAAGTAGTAGTCTGACCAGTTTGTTTTGTGATGTTTGTAATTTTGTTTTAAGCGCCTTTGAGGTGCTTTGGTATCTGTAGATACAGAACACATCTGTAGATACAGGACACATCTGTAGATACAGAACACATCTGTAGATACAGGACACACCTGTAGATACAGAACACATCTGTAGATACAGAACACATCTGTAGATTTGCTGTGTTTGCTGATGATACTAATTTACTTTGTTCAGGGGAGGACATAAAATAATTATTGAAAACAGTAGAAAGGGAATTGATAAAGTTAAAGAAATGGTTTGATCGGAATAAGTTGTCTCTTAATGAAAACAAAACTAAAAGTATGGTATTTGGTGGTGTTCCTACCGACTGTGAAACTAAACTGAATTTAAATGGAACCGAAATTGAAAGAGTATATGAAACAAAATTCTTAGGTGTGATTATAGATCACAAACTCTGTTGGAAGCCACATATACAATATATCAAAGGTAAATTACCCAAATCTGTTGGCATTCTGTACAAAACAAGGGAGCTGTTAAACCAGAAATGTTTTCATATATTGTATTTTTCACTTTTTGTGCCATACATGTCATATTGTGTTGAGGTCTGGGGGAATGTTTATAAAACAAATATAGATCCTATTATTAAACTACAGAAAAGAGCTATTAGAATAATAAATAAAGCTAGTTACCTTGAATCGACAAATCGGCAGCCTTGCATCACGTGTCCCCTCCGGTACTCCAGGGGGCAGCCTTGCATCACGTGTCCCCTCCGGTACTCCAGGGGGCAGCCTTGCATCACGTGTCCCCTCCGGTACTCCAGGGGGCAGCCTTGCATCACGTGTCCCCTCCGGTACTCCAGGGGGCAGCCTTGCATCACGTGTCCCCTCCGGTACTCCAGGGGGCAGCATCACGTGTCCCCTCCGGTACTCCAGGGGGCAGCCTTGCATCACGTGTCCCCTCCGGTACTCCAGGGGGCAGCATCACGTGTCCCCTCCGGTACTCCAGGGGGCAGCCTTGCATCACATGTCCCCTCCGGTACTCCAGGGGGCAGCCTTGCATCACGTGTCCCCTCCGGTACTCCAGGGGGCAGCATCACGTGTCCCCTCCGGTACTCCAGGGGGCAGCCTTGCATCACGTGTCCCTTCATCTTTTCACAGCTCTCTTCTTGGCAGCGGCGTCCGGCCGACAGGACGTTCCTCGACAAACACGCGGACGCGCCAAAACCAGCTGGTCTCCGGGAGCCGCTTCACGAGGCGAACAGGAAGTGTGATTCGCGAACAGGAAGTGTGATCCGCGAACAGGAAGTGTGATCCGCGAACAGGAAGTGTGATCGGCGAACAGGAAGTGTGATCCGTGAACAGGAAGTGTGATCCGTGAACAGGAAGTGTGATCCGCGAACAGGAAGTGTGATCCGTGAACAGGAAGTGTGATCCGTGAACAGGAAGTGTGATCCGTGAACAGGAAGTGTGATCCGCGAACAGGAAGTGTGATCCGTGAACAGGAAGTGTGATCCGTGAACAGGAAGTGTGATCGGCGAACAGGAAGTGTGATCCGTGAACAGGAAGTGTGATCGGCGAACAGGAAGTGTGATCCATGAACAGGAAGTGTGATCCGTGAACAGGAAGTGTGATCCGCGAACAGGAAGTGTGATCCGTGAACAGGAAGTGTGATCGGCAAACAGGAAGTGTGATCCGTGAACAGGAAGTGTGATCCGTGAACAGGAAGTGTGATCCGCGAACAGGAAGTGTGATCCGTGAACAGGAAGTGTGATCGGCGAACAGGAAGTGTGATCGGAGAACAGGAAGTGTGATCCGTGAACAGGAAGTATGATCCGCGAACAGGAAGTGTGATCCGCGATCAGGAAGTGTGATCCGCGATCAGGCGCAGGGGATGCGGATGCCACGCTCCTTCATTAGCGCAGCTAATTATCAGCGACGCGTCAGTGATTAATATAAGAACATAATTTTATGAATGATCGATTATATTAATTATGTTAGAGGAATGTGAGGGGTAATTAAGATCAACTAATTAGGTTGGGGGTTGAGCCTGACGTGGCATTGATGATGATGGAGGGAAAATATGTCGTTTTTTTTTGCCGAGTTAGAAGGGAACCAGCTAGAGAGAGAGAGAGAGAGAGAGAGAGAGAGAGAGAGAGAGAGAGAGAGAGAGAGAGAGAGAGAGAGAGAGAGAGAGAGAAGAGAGAGAGAGAGAGAGAGATAATAGAGAGAGAGACAGAGAGACATAGTGGAGAGAGAGAGAGAGAGAGAGAATCTCACTTCCTACTACACTGTGACAAATATAAGGATCTAAGAGAGGTTTTCTTTGATAAAATAAATAAAATTGATTGACAGTTTATCCATCTCCCCAATCATCAAAAGCTGTTATATATGTGTGGGGAGAAAAGTCAGTTTACAGTATTAGCTGCAAAATATATAGATTGTTGTCACACAATAAGAGACCAAGCTCTGTAAATACATGTATCTGGGTGGCTACATCTGTAAAATGAGCCAGCTCACACTGACAGCCTGTTGCCTTGGTGACACACAGATAAATGGACAAGTCATCTTTTCCCTGTACTTTACTCTAATCACAGAATGTAATCACAGAAACATGGCTGGTCATTTAAAGATGCTTGTCATATGCTCCTTCGCCTCTTAAACCTCTTTATCACAGTGGTGACAGATATGATACAGTCTCTCTTCTCTCCTTCCTCTCTAAATCACCTGAACGTGCTGCTGTATCCAACCGGCTCGCTGATTATCTTGGTCAACATGGTCAACCTGTAGATGAATGCACCTATATCCTGTTTTGATTGATTGATTGAAAAGTTTATTAACAGATTGCAGAATGGGTACAGTACAGTACATCTCAATACATACAATTGTTAAGGGGATGCAGACCAGAGAAAGACTTTCGTCTTGTTTCCACCAGGGTCCCCCATTTTCAATTCATCATAACATATATGACATACATGACATACAGATAGACAGTACTGCTACATCTATACATTTATGACATATCAGATTTGCAAATACAGTACTGTTTGTGATACAAAAGTGTCCAGAAAAGGAGTGTATATACATTTGGCGTAGAAACTGTACATTGGAGGAGGTTGGTGGGGTGGGGTTGGGTGGGTTGGGTGAGGGCTGTACATTGGAGGTGGGGGGGGGGGGGGGTTGGGTAGGGGACACACACACATTTTACACTGTACATTGGAATGTTGACAAAGCCTTACTTGGTCATTTACTGTACAACTAGGTTAGGACATTTGTAGGGGCCAGTTTCGAATTGCAGTCTCACGTAGGTGTTTTTTGAGAGTGTTTTTGAAGGTGGGTAGTGATTCACATTCCTTTACAGCTTTAGGCAGGGCGTTCCACATTGATGTGGCATAATTGCGAAACGTGTTTAGTCCCTTGTTTGAGCCGAATCTGGGTTTTACATGATTTGTGGAGCTCCCTCTGGTGTTGTGATCGTGGTATTCACTGACCTTTGGGAAGTATTTTGACATGTACATGGGTACCTTGGTCGCGTAGTGTATCTTGTAGACCAGGCCCATTGCAAGTTGCTGTACTCTGTCGTCTACTCTAAGCCATCCTAGGTTGTCAAAGTGGGCAGGGGTGAGGTGGGTTCTAGGAGTCAGGTCAAGTAGTAGTCTGACTAGCTTGTTTTGAGATGTTTGTAATTTGTTTTTTAGTGCCTTTGAGGTGCTTTGGTACCATGAGGTGCAAGCATAGTCGTAGTACCCTTGAATGAGTGCTCCTGCTAGAGTCTTCAGGGTATTCTTGTTTACCAGAGAGGAGATCCGGTACAAGAATCGCGTTCGTTGGTTGACTTTTTTTATTACATTGGATGCCATTTTGTCACAGGAAAGATTAGCCTCTAGGATGGAACCCAGGTAGGTAATTTCATCTTTCCTTGTGATAATATTGTCACCCACTGTAACCGAGAAGCCGTCGGTCTTGCTGAGTTTGTTATTTGAACCGAAGAGAATGGACTCTGTTTTGCCCATGTGTAATGATAGTTTGTTGTCGGCGAGCCATATGCAGATTTTGCCTAGTTCCGAGCTGAGGGCTTTTTCAACCTGCAACTTGTTCTTGTCAGAGACCAGCAGGGCTGAGTCGTCCGCAAACAGGAACAAGTTGCAGTCACAAGCTGACGACATGTCATTTGCATAAATTAGGAATAGTAGCGGTCCTAGTATGCTTCCTTGTGGAACACCACAGCTCACTGTGAGGGGGGGGGATAGGGTACCGTTTACTTCCACCATCTGTTCCCTCCCCTCCAGGTAGGATTGTATCCAGCTCACTGATAAACTATCAAAACCAATTGCTTTTAGCTTGTCAATCAGAATGGTGTGATTGACAGTGTCGAAGGCCTTTTGTAGGTCCAGCATGACCATGCCGCAGTATTTGCCCGCGTCCACCTCTTGTTTGATGTGGTCGTTCAAGTAGAGAAGGCATGTGTCAGTGGAGTGGGATGTTCTGAAGCCAGATTGGAATTCGTAGATTAGATTTTTTTCCGCGAGGTACTTTTCGATCTGTTCGTATACTATTTTTTCCATGACTTTCGAGATGGATGTAAGGATAGAAACAGGGCGGTAGTTACCCGGGTCTAATTTGCTGCCCTTTTTGTGCAGGGGTGTTACTCTCGCAATTTTGAAGTCCTTGGGGACGTGTCCCTGTTTTATGGAGAGGTTTATTATGTGTGTGATGACTGGGGTGATGGCTGCTGCTGAGTCTCTGAGGAATTTGGAGGGGATGTTGTCATGGCCAGTGGCCTTGTTTGGTTGGAGGGCGCTCAGTTTTTTGAGTACCTCATCTGTAGTTACTATTTCCAGTTTGAAGTCGTCTTTGTGGACGCCTAGGTTCATGTAGTATGCTACTATGTGTTCTACCCCATACTGCCCTGAGTGGGAGGGTAGTTTGTTTACCAGTGTTGTGGCTATGTTTGTGAAGAAAGTGTTTAAGTAATTGGCTACATCCAGCTTGTCTGTGATGAGCGTGTTGTCCGTCTTTATGTTTATGTTTGAGAACCTGGTTTTGAGTTTTTTACTGCAGCCTAGTTGATTGTTGAGTAATTTCCAAAGTTCACGTGGTTTATTTTTGTTTTCCTCGGTTTTGTCATTGATGAAATTTTTTTTTGCAGTTTTGATCATGGAGTTTACGTCATTTCTTAGTCTGTTTCTTTCTAGTTTGAGTTCAGTCACGTGGTCTTGGAGTTCACTGCTCGTGCTTTTGGTAAGCTTTGACTGACTTTTACGAAACTCAGAGCATTTTTTGTCTCTGGCTTTCATAGCGGTCAGTATTTCAGTGTGCATCCATGGCTCAGCGCGATTTTTTACCCTGGTGGTTCTTAGGGGGGCCATTTTGTTTAGTATTGATGAAAATTTGGTTTTGAAGCCAAGCCAAGTGTCTTCAACCAGTGTACCATTGAGTTCATCTGACCAGTCCAGACTCTCCAGTTCAAGGTTAAAGGCCTCGCTAGAGTAGGTTTTGAGGTCTCTAGATGTGACTGTTTTGTGACAGCCAGCCTTTAGTTTTAGCTTTTTGCGGGTACAGAATATCATGTAATGATCACTTAACCCGCATGCTATAACCCCTTTACTGGAGATCTTGGACTTGTCAGAGGTCAGTATGAGGTCAATGGTAGTCTGAGTTGATTCACATATCCTTGTGGGTTGGGTGATTAGTTGGCTGAGGCCGTGCAGATCACAAAACCTATTGAAGGATTTGAAGACGGGTGCATTTTTTTGTTGCATATCCGTGTTCCAATCCCCAATAAGAATTTTTTCCGCATCCTCAGCTCCAGCTAAGCACACATCCAGAGTATCATAAAATCCAGTTTGATCTGGCGGTCTGTATATTGTGCCGACTAGAACAGATTTTGCCCTTTCAAATAAAATTTCCACCCATACGGTTTCAATTGTCTCATGATGAAGGTCAGTACGGGTAATGAATTTGGTGTCCTTATGTATGTACATACAAACACCACCTCCATACTGGTTTCTGTCATTACGGACTATAGTATAGTTCTCTATTTCTATTTCAGGGTCTGTTACAGATGGATCAAGTTTAGTTTCAGTAAAGCATATTATGTCTACCTTACCGCTCATAAACAGGTTTCTTAATTCGTCCAGCTTATGCTTAATGCTGTTTACATTAAGGTGAAAGATGTGTAGTCCGTTTTTATTAGCTGTGTTATTGATGTCTTCGAGTTCCAGGTAATGGTCTTCTGGTGCTGCTGTGGGGGAGGGAGGGGGGGGGCTTTGTTGTTGTCTCCGTGATGTGTTGGTGTGTGGGGAGGGGGAGTCCTTTGTCCTGTATTTTCTGGCGGCAACCTTTTGTTCTCCTGGGCTGGTAAACATAGCCAGCCTGGCCAGGTTGGCTAGTTTATCAGGCGATTTGTCCGTGGGGTTGCCGGTTGGGGGGGCTTTGTTGACGTGGGTGGGAAGCCGGCTATCGGGCGTCGAGATGTTTAAATCCCGCGTCGAGTTGGTCGTCATGGTTTCGACCCTCGGTTCACCTCCTCTCGTCTCTGCCTCACGTGTGCTCGTCTGCTGCGGCGTCATTGGGGAACAGTTGCCGTCCGCGCAGTGGATGTTGCCACGGGTCGAGTTGTTGATGTTGTTGTTGGTCGCGATGGAAACCACCTTCGCTTCTTGCGCTGCCAGACCAAGTCTTCTCGCCTGAGTTCTGGTCAAGACCGGGCCTGGGTTTAAATGAATGTCTCCCGAAAGTAGTAGAACCAGGATGATCATGGTCCTACGGTCCAATCTGCCATTCGGGGGTAAGTTCTTACGTGCCGGGCTCGCTGTTAGTAGCGTGTGTATAGCCGCCGTTCCGACGTGTAGATGTTTCTTTTCAGAGCCATTGAGAAGGTAGAAGTCACTGTGGGTCTCGTTAAATATATATATTTATATTTATATATCCAGATATATAAATAAATGTACTAGTCACTGATCTGCTGCAACAGTTTTGTTTTTAGTCTTTGTTCCCCATTATTCTGCACTGTATCTGTACGCAGAACTCCATTATTCTGCACTGTATCTGTACTCAGAACTCCATTATTCTGCACTGTATCTGTACGCAGAACTCCATTATTCTGCACTGTATCTGTACGCAGAACTCCATTATTCTGCACTGTATCTGTACTCAGAACTCCATTATTCTGCACTGTATCTGTACGCAGAACTCCATTATTCTGCACTGTATCTGTACGCAGAACTCCATTATTCTGCACTGTATCTGTACTCAGAACTCCATTATTCTGCACTGTATCTGTACGCAGAACTCCATTATTCTGCACTGTATCTGTACGCAGAACTCCATTATTCTGCACTGTATCTGTACGCAGAACTCCATTATTCTGCACTGTATCTGTACGCAGAACTCCATTATTCTGCACTGTATCTGTACTCAGAACTCCATTATTCTGCACTGTATCTGTACGCAGAACTCCATTAATCTGCACTGTATCTGTACGCAGAACTCCATTATTCTGCACTGACCTTAGAGAAGTGGAGCAATCTTCCATTTACTTAGGTATATATTTTTAGGCGGATTTTCAGAAAATAGGGCTCCGGGCTTAAAAGGTTAAACAGTACTGTATATTTCTATATCTTGTATGACATAAATGTCATGATGAATTGAAAATGGGGGACCCTGATGTAAACAAGACGAAAGTCTTTCTCTGGTCTGCATCCCCTTAACAATTGTGTGTATTGAGCCGTACTGTATTGTACCCATTCTGCAATCTGTTAATAAAGTTTTCAATCAATCAATCAATCAATCAATCAATCAATCAATCAATCAATCAATCAAACAATCAATCAATCAATCAAAACACACTTAGTGGTCAGACAGGTTCTGGTGGTTAAGAGTCAGACACACTTAGTGGTCTCCTAGCAACAGGGAAAAAATTGCTGTTGAGTGGAGGACCAAAATAAAGCATTGGTGTTTAACCTTTAACCTTTAAAGGATTATGTAAAGAAGAAAAAAAAAGTTGTATAAAAGCAATAACATACTGAAGGTCATGGTATTATGGGGATTTATTGGAACTGATATATGGAACTGGATCTGCTGCCTTGTTTCTACGACCACAGCACACAGAGTATATATGATCGGCTTACCAGTCAAACACATTATTAACTTCCCCTGAATTCCCCTTTTCTCCTGTCAGGCTGAACCAATGCCCCTTCAGTGCAGAGTCTCCTCGCTAGAACCTTTATGGAGGCTATTTACAACGCCATGGACAATGCCTTAACTTCTGCTCTCTTAAACTGTCTCTCAGATTAAGTGGGCGCTGTTCATCCCCTCGTAAAGCCCTCTCGCTGTCAGGACGACGGAGGAGAGAGAGAGAAAAAAAGACCAGCCTATCCGCTCGCCGTGCGAGCCTTTCGGCGGCCAATAGGAGAGCCCGGCCTTGCGACAGCACGCGTATGAAGCGCGGGAGTGGTTACATAACCTGCTGAAAGAGGGGCGATAGGTTAATCTCTCGCGTCCTGTTCTGCATGAGAGGTGTGTTAATGTGTGCGTACACATCCATTATTCATAGAGACTCACTGAAACAAAGCCGTCTCAAAGCAGTCTTCTACTGTTTTACACACACGGCCTCTCTGTGGGCACCCTCCCAGCTAGGGACCCTGATGTAAACAAGACGAAAGTCTGCATCCCCTTAACAATTGTATGTATTGAGCTGTACTGTACTGTACTGTACCCATTCTGCAATCTGTTAATACAATTTTCAATCAATCAATCAATCAAGATTAAAGGAACACGCCAACTTTTTGGGAAATTCGCTTATTTGCCATCTACCCTGGAGTAGGGCTGGGCGATATGGCCTCTAAATGATATCGCAATATTTTTTGGCCATATCACGATACACGATATATATCGCGATATTTTGCCATTTCCTCTAAAGCACTTAAAAATGCTTGATTTAACCCTTTGATGCATACAGTCATGCCAATATGATGATTATATTAAGTCCCTGCAAAATATGTTCCATTATTAAACCATGAAGATGCTTTAAAAAATAATTAAATGAAAATGTACTAAGAGTAGTCTACTGACACACTAATAAAAAAAATTATTTACATCTAAGACAATTTATATAAAAACTATTGGGTGCCTAAGACTTTTGCACAGTACTGTGTTTTCTATCCACTTTAGCCAAACACACACACATATATATAGTATGTATACACACTACTGTGAGAAAATAATAATCACACACAAAGCCTTACAAAGGGATAATGGCTTATAGCAGACTTAATGATTTTAGAATATTTCAGATAATGAAATGAAATCTTTATATCATCAACTATCCAGTTAGTATTTATACTATAACGTTTGGCCACTTTAAATCATTGAATGTAGAGAGAGAGAGAGAGAGAGAGAGGGGGAGAGAGAGAGAGAGAGAGAGAGATAGAGAGAGAGAGAGAGAGAGAGAGAGAGAGAACGCGTTTGCGTTTTGAGCATATAAGCTGCCGTAGGCGATGATGTCACACTCGAATGTAAACACAGGAAGTTGAACACACGGAGATTGAAACTGGATGCAAGAAACGAATAACCAATAAATATGAAGTTATCTTTAAACCTCTGTTGTCAAGCGTCATCAATATAACCCACCCCCTTTTCCCACGAATGGAACTAGTGTCGTGGAGTCCGCTTTGAGCTAACGCTAGTAGCTAAGAGCTAGCAGCTAAGAGCTAGCAGCTAAGAGCTAACGCTAGTTAGCTTAGCCTATTATGGTTTAACTTAGCAGCTAACGTTAGCCCATTGCATGTCATTGAAGGTCCGTGCTGGTCTGTGTAATAAAATTACAATTGCATGTCATTTAAGGTCCGCGCTGGTCTGTCTATAATGAAATGAGAGGAACGCTCTGCACTAAAGCAAGTCTCATATCAGCCGCGACGTGACAACATATACTCGATGTTCACGATATAGTAATTTACTACATCTCACGTAGAACAAGCCGCGATACATCGAGTATACTCGATATATTGCCCAGCCCTACCCTGGAGTTAGACAAGCAGCTACATACCCTGTTCTTCTCTGTGCATGCATTAGGCTTAGGGAACAGCTGCACCGACCGTTAGCCTAGCTTAGCATCATTCACTGGAAGTAGGTGTGCCAGTGTAGCCTAGTTCCCAACAGTCACAAAATACACTCCAAATACAACTCCAAAACTTTCCTGTAAACATGTTGTGACCTGTGTACCACGTGGAGAAATAAAATTGGAAATCTTTCGTTTTCTAAGCAGATATATACTCAGATCTTTTTTGCCGAACCACTGCTGCCTGGGTGCAGTGATTTCATCACCTCAAAAGCCCCGTGTTTCCCCATGCAGCAGTGGTTCGGCAAAAAATTGTTCTGAGTATATATCTGCTTAGAAAACTAAAATGTCAAATCATTTAATTTTATTTCTCCATGTGGTAAATACACGTGGGCGGCACGGTGGTTAGCAATGCTGCCTCACAGCAAGAAGGTCCTGGGTTCACAGTGGTTAGCACTGCTGCCTCACAGCAAGAAGGTCCTGGGTTCACAGTGGTTAGCACTGCTGCCTCACAGCAAGAAGGTCCTGGGTTCACAGTGGTTAGCACTGCTGCCTCACAGCAAGAAGGTCCTGGGTTCACAGTGGTTAGCACTGCTGCCTCACAGCAAGAAGGTCCTGGGTTCACAGTGGTTAGCAATGCTGCCTCACAGCAAGAAGGTCCTGGGTTCACAGTGGTTAGCACTGCTGCCTCACAGCAAGAAGGTCCTGGTTCAGTGGTTAGCACTGCTGCCTCACAGCAAGAAGGTCCTGGGTTCACAGTGGTTAGCACTGCTGCCTCACAGCAACAAGGTCCTGGGTTCACACTGGTTAGCACTGCTGCCTCACAGGTAGAAGGTCCTAGGTTCACAGTGGTTAGCACTGCTGCCTCACAGCAAGAAGGTCCTGGGTTCACAGTGGTTAGCACTGCTGCCTCACAGCAAGAAGGTCCTGGGTTCACAGTGGTTAGCACTGCTGCCTCACAGAAACAAGGTCCTGGGTTCACAGTTGTTAGCACTGCTGCCTCACAGCAAGAAGGTCCTGGGTTCACAGTGGTTAGCACTGCTGCCTCACAGCAAGAAGGTCCTGGGTTCACAGTGGTTAGCACTGCTGCCTCACAGCAAGAAGGTCCTGGGTTCACAGTGGTTAGCACTGCTGCCTCACAGCAAGAAGGTCCTGGGTTCACAGTGGTCAGCACTGCTGCCTCACAGCAAGAAGGTCCTGGGTTCACAGTGGTTAGCACTGCTGCCTCACAGCAAGAAGGTCCTGGGTTCACAGTGGTTAGCACGCCTCACAGAAACAAGGTCCTGGGTTCACAGTGGTTAGCACTGCTGCCTCACAGCAAGAAGGTCCTGGGTTCACAGTGGTTAGCACTGCTGCCTCACAGAAACAAGGTCCTGGGTTCACAGTGGTTAGCACTGCTGCCTCACAGAAACAAGGTCCTGGGTTCACAGTGGTTAGCACTGCTGCCTCACAGCAAGAAGGTCCTGGGTTCGAACCCCAGCAGGGGGCCTTTCTGTGTGGAGTTTGCAAGTTCTCCCTGTGTTCGCGTGGGTTTCCTCCAGGTACTCTGGTTTCCTCCCACACCATAAAGACATGCATGGTAGGCAGGGACTGCAGATGACAAACTAGCTCATTAGCTAATTCTGGCACATTTACATTGATGTGGAAACTGAAGATGTTGATTAATGTGCACTGTCCCTGGGTAAAAATAAACAATGTGCTCAAAACATTGTTAAAGGCTAACGGTGCGGCTGTTCCCTAAGCCTAATGCACGCACAGAGAAGGAAAGGGTCTGTAGCTGCTTGTCTAACTCCAGGGGCGATGGCAAATTAGCTAATTTCCCAAAAAGTTGTCCTGTTCCTTTAAGACTAAAACCATGAGGAACACGTTACTGTTCCTTTAAGACTAAACCCATGAGGAACATGTTACTGTTCCTTTAAGACTAAAACCATGAGGAACACGTTACTGTTCCTTTAAGACTAAGACCATGAGGAACACGTTACTGTTCCTTTAAGACTAAAACCATGAGGAACACGTTACTGTTCCTTTAAGACTAAAACCATGAGGAACACGTTACTGTTCCTTTAAGACTAAAACCATGCGGAACACGTTACTGTTCCTTTAAGACTAAAACCATGAGGAACACGTTACTGTTCCTTTAAGACTAAAACCATGAGGAACACGCTACTGTTCCTTTAAGACTAAAACCATGAGGAACACGTTACTGTTCCTTTAAGACTAAAACCATGAGGAACACGTTACTGTTCCTTTAAGACTAAATCCATGAGGAACACGTTACTGTTCCTTTAAGACTAAAACCATGAGGAACACGTTACTGTTCCTTTAAGACTAAAACCATGAGGATCACGTTACTGTTCCTTTAAGACTAAAACCATGAGGAACACGTTACTGTTCCTTTAAGCCTAAAACTGAGTTGAAGAGGCTTGGTGGCAGTGGCCGGGAGGCCAGCTAGCAGTGCGTTGCACTGCAAAAAGTTGTCCTGTTCCTTTAAGACTAAAACCATGAGGAACACGTTACTGTTCCTTTAAGACTAAACCCATGAGGAACATGTTACTGTTCCTTTAAGACTAAAACCATGAGGAACACGTTACTGTTCCTTTAAGACTAAAACCATGAGGAACACGTTACTGTTCCTTTAAGACTAAAACCATGAGGAACACGTTACTGTTCCTTTAAGACTAAAAACATGAGGAACATGCTACTGTTCCTTTAAGACTAAAACCATGAGGAACACGTTACTGTTCCTTTAAGACTAAAACCATGAGGAACATGTTACTGTTCCTTTAAGACTAAAACCATGAGGAACATGTTACTGTTCCTTTAAGACTAAAACCACGAGGAACACGTTACTGTTCCTTTAAGCCTAAAACCATGAGGAACACGTTACTGTTCCTTTAAGACTAAAACCATGAGGAACACGTTACTGTTCCTTTAAGACTAAAACCATGAGGAACACGTTACTGCTCCTTTAAGACTAACACGTTACTGTTCCTTTAAGACTAAAACCATGAGGAACACGTTACTGTTCCTTTAAGACTAAAACCATGAGGAACACGTTACTGTTCCTTTAAGACTAAAACCATGAGGAACACGTTACTGCTCCTTTAAGACTAACACGTTACTGTTCCTTTAAGACTAAAACCATGAGGAACACGTTACTGCTCCTTTAAGACTAACACGTTACTGTTCCTTTAAGACTAAAACCATGAGGAACACGCTACTCGCCGTTTCAACTGAACT
>NW_028173221.1:317167-377167 GCF_963971535.1 Notolepis coatsorum | reverse complement strand
GTGCTTCATGTTTGAGAAATTGCTCTCACATATGTATGTGCTCCCAAACATAGAGAGGGCAAAGTCCCTGAGGAGTGGGAAGCGGGGCTCAGGTAGCAGTTTCCAAAACGAAATTCCCCTCTCATTTCTCTTTGCTTGAAAAAAAGGATCTGACTGTAGCTTGCACAGTTCAAGCTGCAACGGTGGGGGCTGCTCTGACACCGTAGCGGTGAGGGGGCCGGCAAACAGCGCTATCCATGATCTTCAAACCGATCATTGAATTGCATTTGCAGTGTTTCAATGTCGCTCCTGTACTTTCCGACGGCTCAGCCATCGGATTTCTGTGTGTAGCTGCAAGTCGCCATAATCAGTGTCCATCTCTTCCAAAAAGGAGACAAACTTTCTATGGTTTAGTGACCTGTTGCCTCCACGAATTAGATTGGTAACCTTGGTAACAAAATCCATAACATGGCTGTAGTCAAGCTTCTTGGCACAGAGAGCCTCCTATATCAGATAAAAAAAAAAAAAAAACGATTTAACAACTCTCGCATATAATTTGACTACACTCGACTCACATTGGTCATTATAATGACCCACAATAGATGGAAATTATGTTAGCGAACTTACCTGATGTATAATGCAGTGCAGCATTGGACACTCAACGCCACTCTGCCTTAGAAGCCCGGCGAATCCTGTGCGTTTTCCTTTCATTGCCGGTGCTCCATCGGTAACAACAGCCGACAGTTTATCAAAACCCCCATATTGCTGCACGGCACTTTCAACAGCGTTTCATATGTCCACACTAGGGCTGACCCCTATTAGTCAAATAGTCGACTAATCGATCGAAAGGAGCCATAGTCGACTGCCAACTCTTCTTAGTCGAATACAATACAAAAAAATAAAAAAATAAAAATAAAAAAATAAAAAATAAATATTTATTTTTTTATTTTTTTATTTTTTTAATATTGGCCTGGGGCCGCATAGAACGTCGGTGAGGGCCGCCAGTTGCCCCTCCCTGCTGTAAATGGAGGTATACTGAACAATTGTTGTTTACACTTGTTTTACTTGACTCTTGACTTTCTATGTTTTACTTATTATACTTATCTATACTATCTGTTATTGTCTAGCACACTCTCAGGAGCAGAACAGAAAGATACATTTCATGCAAGGTATTCTGTATTTCTGTATGACAAATAATAAACAAACTTGAACTTGAACTTTTCTGTGTTTTATTAAATAATGATTTTCAGGGCGCCAGGGTGGTGCACCATGTAACTGTGCTGCAGTGCAACGCTGCCGTCCCGACCTTTGCTGAATTTCTTCCCCCATATCTCTCTCCCATCCTTCTTCTCTGCCAGACTTGTCCAATAAACAAATGAAAAAGCTACCAAAGACATATTAAAGAAAATTTAAAAGATAATGATTTTCAGTTTTGAGAAATGGTCAAACTTATCCAAATATGGTATTTTTAGGGAAACTGCAGCTGCAACAGATAGCACTTTAGTGATCATTTTCTGTAATCATATCAAAACTATATATATATATATATTTTTTTTGAGAAATCTCAAGGCACCCCTGGCAGCTCTCTGAGGCACCCTAGTGTGCCGTGGAACCCCTGTTGAGAACCGCTGCTCTAGGAGAGAGTGGGGCCGGTTTGATTGTCTGACTCGGCTTCCCTGTTAACTGACAAGTGTGACACATTATGATGTAAGCGGAAACATCACGTTTTAAACGGGGCCAAAAACGATCTCAGTGCACAGGCATACGTTTTCCTCACTCCCTGATGCCTTGCAGCCAGCTTCCTTCTCATCCCCCTCTCTGCCACCAACTCTAGTCTGACCTGCTCGACTGACCTAGCCTTCGACTGACCTAGCCTTCCTCACCAGCTTGTTCAGTTTGTTGGTGTCCCTCGAGTTGATGTAGCCCCCCCAGCATGCCACAGCATAGAAGAGGACGCTGGCCACTACACACTGGTAGAATGACTGCAGGAGTCTATTGCAAACATTAAAGAACAATGAGTCTCCTCAGGAAGAACAGCCTGATCTGTCCCTTCCTGTAGAGGGCCTCTGTTGTCCGACCAGTCCAGTTTATTGTTCAGGTGTACCCCAAGGAACTTATATGACTCCACCACCTCCACCTCATCCTAAAACCCTATACTCTTGCCAATCTAAAGGCAGAGAGGAGGATGAGAAGGAGGCTGGCGGCTATCCTGGAGAATCCCTCCCACCCCCTCTATGACGAGCTAGTCAAGATGAGAAGCCCCCCCCCCCCCCCACACTCAACTGGCCTCGGCCAGTCCTTCATACCAGCGGCCATAAGACTCCACACCAGTGGGCAGGGACTGCTGCCAGACCTCCAACTAGGAACATATAGCACCTTATGTGAATACTGTATACTTTATCAGATCATATAGCATTTAGCATTTATAGATGATATATTATATTAGATTTACACCAAAACAAAAAAAAAACATCAAAAAACACTTTACAATTATTATATACAATTATTATATATTGTATGTATTTCTTACATAATACAGCTGCAGTGTTCATCAACTCCTCTGGGATAAATGGGGACACTGCTCCATAAGCAATAAGTTAAAGCTAATTACCTTAGCATATTTGACATGTACAGTGTCATGTACAGTAACTGACTTATGTTTAATCAATACAAATATAACAAATAAACGATGGGATTAGAAAACTACAAGGATAAATTAATTCAGAATGCAGTTGTTTGTTGAAATGTGGTGGCTGGACAAGATTTTTGTAATAATTTCTGTATCAAATATGAAAGATATGAATAATATATTACTTTGAGCATACCCACAAACAGATATTCATCATAAACCCATTCAAGTTAATTTTCAGATGTAATTGTTTTATTACTATCACTATAATTATAATAACTTTTGAACAATAAATTATATTTCTAATCTGTCAGCTGTTCTATATTGCCCATATAATTGTCTATATCCCATACCCTCTAAGTTTCCTGCTAGCTTGTCAGTAAAGTGGTTGAAAATGCAGTTGTTTTTCCTGAAATGTGGTGGTCGGACAAGATTTTTCTAATAATTTCTGTATCAAATATGAAAGATATTAATAATAATAATCATGATAATCATACATATATTTTATATCATTTGAAAGCCCTAGTTGTTATCTTCAAAATGGTACTATATATATTTACTTTGAGCATTCATTTTCATAATGGAATGTTGATAGGGCTAAAGATAATGTGCGATTTTGGCCACTGGTAGCGCTCATGAGCCGAACACAACTCGGGGCGTGTTCGGTAGCGCCGAAGAAGAAGAAGCTTCACACACGAATCCCCATGGGGAAAACAGTGGAATATTTGTCTAAAAATTCTGTCCGTAACTCCAAGTAGATCAAGCGTGTCCTTAGAATTCCGTACGTAAATCTAAGCAAATCAAGCGTGTTTTTATGATTTATGAAACACAAATTGAGAGGTGTGTGTGTGTGGATCGTTTTTAGTTTTTACGATTGTGGATTCTACTTTTGCGTTTGTTTATTTTTGATAGAAATCTACCCCCATATTACGTTGCCTTGATGAACCAAAATTGCTGCTCTCCATCCGCACAGTCTTATTAGAGCCAAGATGGACGCCAGTCAGCCTAACAGTGCCAAAGTGAGAGGAAAATCACCAGTAGTGTTTGAAACCCCAGCGTTCGTCTCTTTTCTTGGTCTTGGAATTGAATAGATTATCTTTGGACAATATAAAAACTGACAGTATGGCCTCTTCAGGAAACACTGTGTAAATTGTCAAAATGAAACAAAATAAAGCCTTATTTTCACTGAAGTCCTTAGGTGTGTTGACAGGGCTGACACCAAATAATGCTGCCACTCTGCGTACCGGAACACCAGCTTCCAGTTGCCCTATTGCACTGGCCTTATCCTGAAGGGACACATGTGGCATGTTTATGCTTGGAGCACACACACTCAACAGAGTTGCAGGACCCATGCACAGAAGTTTCCGAGCCTTTTTTGAGGAGTTTATATATACAGGTATATTATAATCTTTATTTATTTATTTATTTTGACTAAGAGGTTGGCAGTCGACTACGGTTCTTTCGACCGATGAGTCGACTATTCGACTAGTCGAGGTCAGCTCTAGTGTGTTTACATGCGTTCACATTTAGTCATTTAGCTGACACTTTTATCCAAAGCGACTTACAAACTGTGTACAACAGGTCAGCGGGAAGGGTACAACTCAGCTACAGCTAAAGGTCAGTTTTGTTTGTCAAACAGTGTTGAACTTTAGTGCTACAGTCTGCATAGTAGTAAAGACATATTAGCATAGTAGTAAAGACATATTAGCATAGTAGTAAAGACATATTAGCATAGTAGGTAGTAATATAGGTAGCTTACTTACTAGCAACGTGCAGAATAGTACAAGACAGTACGAAGGTTAGTTGTTTTTTCTTGTTATTTAAATTCAGATATTGTTGAAGAAGTGCGTTTTTTGTGAACAGTGGAAGATTCCGCTGTCCTGACTGTGATGGTTTCAGGTGTCTGTCCTGACTGTGATGGTTTCAGCTGTCTGTCATGACTGTGATGGTTTCAGCTGTCTGTCCTGACTGTGATGGTTTCAGCTGTCCTGACTGTGGTGGTTTCAGCTGTCTGCCCTGACTGTGGTGGTTTCAGCTGTCTGCCCTGACTGTGATGGTTTCAGCTGTCTGTCCTGACTGTGATGGTTTCAGCTGTCTGTCCTGACTGTGATGGTTTCAGCTGTCTGTCCTGACTGTGATGGTTTCAGCTGTCTGTCCTGACTGTGATGGTTTCAGCTGTCCTGACTGTGATGGTTTCAGCTGTCTGTCCTGACTGTGATGGTTTCAGCTGTCCTGACTGTGGTGGTTTCAGCTGTCTCCCCTGACTGTGATGGTTTCAGCTGTCCTGACTGTGGTGGTTTCAGCTGTCCTGACTGTGATGGTTTCAGCTGTCTGTCCTGAATGTGATGGTTTCAGCTGTCCTGACTGTGGTGGTTTCATCTGTCTGTCCTGGCTGTGATGGTTTCAGCTGTCTGTCCTGACTGTGGTGGTTTCAGCTGTCCTGACTGTGATGCTTTCAGCTGTCTGTCCTGACTGTGCTGGTTTCAGCTGTCTGTCCTGACTGTGATGATTTCAGCTGTCTGTCCTGACTGTGATGGTTTCAGCTGTCCTGACTGTGGTGGTTTCAGCTGTCTGTCCTGACTGCAGTGGTTTTAGCTGTCTGTCCTGGCTGTGATGGTTTCAGCTGTCTGTCCTGACTGTGATGGTTTCAGCTGTCCTGACTGCAATGGTTTCAGCTGTCCTGACTGTGATGGTTTCAGCTGTCCTGACTGTGGTGGTTTCAGCTGTCTGTCCTGACTGTGATGGTTTCATCTGTCCTGACTGTGATGGTTTCAGCTGTCCTGACTGTGGTGGTTTCATCTGTATGTCCTGACTGTGGTGGTTTCATCTGTCCTGACTGTGATGGTTTCAGCTGTCTGTCCTGACTGTGATGGTTTCAGCTGTCTGTCCTGACTGTGATGGTTTCAGCTGTCCTGACTGTGATGGTTTCAGCTGTCTGTCCTGACTGTGATGGTTTCAGCTGTCTGTCCTGACTGTGATGGTTTCAGCTGTCTGTCCTGACTGTGATGGTTTCAGCTGTCTGTCCTGACTGTGATGGTTTCAGCTGTCCTGACTGTGATGGTTTCAGCTGTCTGTCCTGACTGTGATGGTTTCAACTGTCTGTCCTGACTGTGATGGTTTCAGCAGTCTGTCCTGACTGTGATGGTTTCAGCTGTCCTGACTGTGGTGGTTTCAGCTGTCTGTCCTGACTGTGATGGTTTCAGCGGTCTGTCCTGACTGTGATGGTTTCAGCTGTCTGTCCTGACTGTGATGGTTTCAGCTGTCTGTCCTGACTGTGATGGTGTCAGCTGTCTGTCCTGACTGTGATGGTTTCAGCTGTCTGTCCTGACTGTGATGGGTTCAGCTGTCTGTCCTGACCGTGATGCTTTCAGCTGTCTGTCCTGACTGTGCTGGTTTCAGCTGTCTGTCCTGACTGTGATGATTTCAGCTGTCTGTCCTGACTGTGATGGTTTCAGCTGTCCTGACTGTGGTGGTTTCAGCTGTCTGTCCTGACTGCAGTGGTTTTAGCTGTCTGTCCTGGCTGTGATGGTTTCAGCTGTCTGTCCTGACTGTGATGGTTTCAGCTGTCCTGACTGCAATGGTTTCAGCTGTCCTGACTGTGATGGTTTCAGCTGTCCTGACTGTGGTGGTTTCAGCTGTCTGTCCTGACTGTGATGGTTTCATCTGTCCTGACTGTGATGGTTTCAGCTATCCTGACTGTGGTGGTTTCATCTGTATGTCCTGACTGTGGTGGTTTCATCTGTCCTGACTGTGATGGTTTCAGCTGTCTGTCCTGACTGTGATGGTTTCAGCTGTCTGTCCTGACTGTGATGGTTTCAGCTGTCCTGACTGTGATGGTTTCAGCTGTCTGTCCTGACTGTGATGGTTTCAGCTGTCTGTCCTGACTGTGATGGTTTCAGCTGTCTGTCCTGACTGTGATGGTTTCAGCTGTCTGTCCTGACTGTGATGGTTTCAGCTGTCCTGACTGTGATGGTTTCAGCTGTCTGTCCTGACTGTGATGGTTTCAACTGTCTGTCCTGACTGTGATGGTTTCAGCAGTCTGTCCTGACTGTGATGGTTTCAGCTGTCCTGACTGTGGTGGTTTCAGCTGTCTGTCCTGACTGTGATGGTTTCAGCGGTCTGTCCTGACTGTGATGGTTTCAGCTGTCTGTCCTGACTGTGATGGTTTCAGCTGTCTGTCCTGACTGTGATGGTGTCAGCTGTCTGTCCTGACTGTGATGGTTTCAGCTGTCTGTCCTGACTGTGATGGGTTCAGCTGTCTGTCCTGACCGTGGTGGTTTCAGCTGTCCTGACTGTGATGGTTTCAGCTGTCTGTCCTGACTGTGATGGTTTCAGCTGTCTGTCCTGACTGTGGTAGTTTCAGCTGTCCTGACTGTGATGGTTTCAGCTGTCTGTCCTGACTGTGATGGTTTCAGCTGTCCTGACTGTGATGGTTTCAGCTGTCTGTCCTGACTGTGATGGTTTCATCTGTCCTGACTGTGATGGTTTCAGATGTCTGTCCTGACTGTGATGGTTTCATCTCTATGTTCAACCAACAAAATTATCTGCATTCAGATTTAATTAAATCTCCTCTCCTCTCCTCGTTTCTCCTTTCTACTCCTGTCCTCCTCCCCTCATTCCCTCCTGCTCCCCTCTCCCCTCCTCCTCTCCTCTCCTCCCCTCCTCTCCTCCCCTCTCCCCTCATCTCTCCTCCTCCCATCACCCCTCATCCCCCCTCCCCAACTCTCTCCAGCAATAGGAGAGCATGATTCATGCACAGCTGGAGTACATCACGGTGTAGTAATACGGCACAGTACGGCACTGCAGCTCTGCTCACGGCCAAAGGGGGCAGCAGAGCTCCACCAGACAAAGGCCTATCATTCCTCTGTGGTGATGAAAAGAAAATGTCTCATATGAGAAGAGAAAACATTACAGAAGTTAGTTGTAAAAATCTATAAAGACAGCAGGTAGGAGCTATAGGCGAGCCGTGGGGGGGGGGGGGGGTAAGTGTGTTGCTCTCCCGCTGTGTGTGTGAGAGGAGAATACACCACAACCTTTACATGTCCTCCCTGCAACAGGACTTGTGGATCCAGGAGAGGATGCACAGCCATCACAGGACTCATCGTTAGGAGTGGACATCTTCATCGGACTTCGATGGACAACCACATGCAAGCAAGTGCGGACTTGAAGTCCATCGTGACTCAGGATCAGTGATGGGAGTAACGGCGTTATAAAGAACGGTGTTACAACGGCGTTAGTTTTTTCAGTAACGAGTAATCTAACGGATTACTCTTCCAATCTTAATAACGCTGTTACCGTTACTGCCAAAAAATGCGGCGCGTTACTGTCTATGATTGAAGCTTTTTTTTTGTTATCAGAAAGATCTCTGCGCCGAGAGGCATACTGTTCTTCTCAGCCAACCTCAGTGCGTGATTGGCTGAGGTTGTGTAAACTGTCATGGTAAGCCAATCAAAGGTAGAGGTGGGCGGGTGCCACCAGAGTCTGACACACAGCGACACAACACAAGCGACTCAGTCAGCGTGAGACCGCGGTCCGTGTACGTTTTGATAGTTTGTTTGGCGGCCAAATAATCCAAAACGAATCCAACGAACAACACACGCGAGCAGTCAATGAAAGACCGCGGGTCCATGAGCGTTTTTTGTTCATGCGCGTTGCAGCGCGGGGCACTGCAGTAGTGGAGGCTCTACTCTGCTGACATACTGTTGCACTTCCTGGTTTAATAGCACAGTCTTCAGGTGCTCAGAGTCAGAGATATATATATATCTGTATGTCATGCATGTCTTAAATGTCATGATTAGATTTGTTTAGATGATTAGATTAGATTCTTATATCTGTATGTTGTGTATGTCATAAATGTCATGAATTGAAAATGGGGGACCCTGATGTAAACAAGATGAAAGTCTTTATCTGGTCTGCATCCCCTTAACAATTGTGTGTATTGAGCTGTACTGTACTGTACCCATTCTGCAATCTGTTAATTAAAATGTTTAATCAATCAGTATATATTTGTTATTTATTTTTCTCTCTGTCCATCTGTCTCTCTGTCTCACTGTCTCTGTCTCCCTCTCTCTCTGCTTCTCTCTCTGTCTCCCTGTCTTTATGTATCTCTGTCTCTCTCTGTCTCCCTGTCTCCATGTCTCCCTGTCTCTCTGTCTCTGTCTCTTTGTCTCTCTGTCTCTCTGTCTCTCTGTCTTCCTGTCTCTGTCTCTCTGTCTCCCTGTCTCCCTGTCTCCATGTCTCCCTGTCTCTCTGTCTCTTTGTCTCTCTGTCTCTCTGTCTCTCTCTGTCTCCCTGTCTCCATGTCTCCCTGTCTCTCTGTCTCTTTGTCTCTCTGTCTCTCTGTCTCCCTGTCTTCCTGTCTCTGTCTCTCTGTCTCCCTGTCTCCCTGTCTCCCTGTATCTCTGTCTCCCTGTCTCTCTGTCCATCTGTCTCTCTGGCTCACTGTCTCTCTGTATCCCTGTCTCTCTCCCTGTCTCTCTGTCTCCCTGTCTCTATGTCTCTATGTCTCTCTGTCTCTCTGCCTCTCTGCCTCTCTCTCTGTCTCTCTGTCTCTCTGTCTCCCTGTCTTTATGTATCTCTGTCTCTCTCTCTGTCTCTCTGTCTCCCTGTCTCCCTGTCTCTCTGTCTCTCTGTCTCTCTGTCTTCCTGTCTCTGTCTCTCTGTCTCCCTTTCTCCCTGTCTCACTTTATCTCTGTCTCCCTGTCTCTCTGTCCATCTGTCTCTCTGTCTCACTGTCTCACTGTATCCCTGTCTCTCTCCCTGTCTCTCTGTCTCCCTGTTTCTATGTCTCTCTGTTTCTCTCTCTCTCTCTGTCTCTCTGTCTCTCTGTCTCTCTGTCTCTCTGGATATGAGGACTGTGTGTAACTAGGAGGGATATGATATGAAACACTGTGATTTACCATACCCTGCCTATCAAATTCATGTGTCGGTTATTGCACTTTTTACTTCTTACTGATGACTATTTTTAAACTGAATCATTTTAAACTATTTTTATTATTGCTAGATCCAAATGTGAAACACTGTGACTATTTGTATTACTGAATAGAGAGCCTATTAGGATGCTAGATCCTAATGTGAAACACTGTGATTTACCATACCTTGCTATGCTCGCTCATGCCTGTATTTTTTATGTCTGTTCTATTTTATAATTTTTTTACTATTTTTAAACTGAATTATTTTAAACTATTTTTATTATTTGTGTTACTGAAAACTGTAAGCGGAGAGCCTATTGGGATGCTAGATCCTAATGTGAAACACTGTGATTTGCCATACCTTGCTACCTGTCTATCTTTTTTATGCCCGCTTATGCCTGTATTTTTTACTGTTGTGAAGCACTTTGAACTGCAACCTCTATGAAAAGTGCTATACAAATAAAGTTATTATTATTATTAAAGTTATTATTATATGAGGACTGTGTATAACTAGGAGGGATATGAGGACTGTGTGTAACTAGGAGGGATATGAGGACTGTGTGTAACTAGGAGGGATATGAGTACTGTGTGTAACTAGGAGGGATATGAGGACTGTGTGTAACTAGGAGGGATATGAGGACTGTGTGTAACTAGGAGGGATATGAGGACTGTGTGTCACTAGGAGGGATATGAGGACTGTGTGTAACTAGGAGGGATATGAGGACTGTGTGTAACTAGGAGGGATATGAGGACTGTGTGTAACTAGGAGGGATATGAGGACTGTGTGTAACTAGGAGTGATATGAGGACTGTGTGTAACTAGGAGAGATATGAGGACTGTGTGTAACTAGGAGGGATATGAGTACTGTGTGTAACTAGGAGGGATATGAGGACTGTGTGTAACTAGGAGGGATATGAGGACTGTGTGTAACTAGGAGGGATATGAGGACTGTGTGTAACTAGGAGGGATATGAGCACTGTGTGTAACTAGGAGGGATATGAGGACTGTGTGTAACTAGGAGGGATATGAGGACTGTGTGTAACTAGGAGGGATATGAGTACTGTGTGTAACTAGGAGGGATATTAGGACTGTGTGTAACTAGGAGGGATATGAGGAATGTGTGTAACTAGGAGGGATATGAGGACTGTGTGTAACTAGGAGGGATATGAGGACTGTGTGTAACTAGGAGAGATATGAGGACTGTGTGTAACTAGGAGGGATATGAGTACTGTGTGTAACTAGGAGGGATATGAGGACTGTGTGTAACTAGGAGGGATATGAGGACTGTGTGTAACTAGGAGGGATATGATGACTGTGTGTAACTAGGAGGGATATGAGGACTGTGTGTAACTAGGAGGGATATGAGGACTGTGTTTAACTAGGAGGGATATGAGGACTGTGTGTAACTAGGAGGGATATGAGTACTGTGTGTAACTAGGAGGGATATGAGGACTGTGTGTAACTAGGAGGGATATGAGGACTGTGTGTAACTAGGAGGGATATGATGACTGTGTGTAACTAGGAGGGATATGAGGACTGTGTGTAACTAGGAGGGATATGAGGACTGTGTGTAACTAGGAGGGATATGAGGACTGTGTGTAACTAGGAGGGATATGAGGACTGTGTGTAACTAGGAGGGATATGTGACCGTGACCAGTGATTGATACCACATGTCTCCATTTTAATTTTCCAGATTGTGAAAGTACAGAATGTAAGCTTTCAAATGATGTCATACGATGAAATCTGAGAATGTTTGAAGATGATGTGCTAATTTGAATCTTGCAAAAAATAATTGTTTCTGTTTGCTTTAAGCTGTGAAAATGCCTCTCAAAGAAAAGGCTCTTAACATTAGCCCCCTACAAGCACCCAGCGACTCAACTCACTGAATATACATGTAAATAAAATGTAAATAAAATAAGTGCTGTCAGTCATGGCTGTGAAAATAGCTGTTATACAAGCCTGTGAATTTTGCAACCGAGGGCCTCACATGGTTAAAGTAGAAGAATAAAATAGAATAGAATAGAGAATATAAGTGTATGTGCATCTTATTAAAGTGCAGTGCAGGGTGCATGTATATTGTGTGTGTATTCAAGACTGTGGTCTCTGAGAATGATTTGTTTTCTAGATGTTCACAGAAGAAACAATATACGTTGTATTTTAAAAAAAAAAAAAAAAAGGAGAGGGAGAACGGGAGGAGACGTGGGGGAGGACATGACCGACAGAGGAGAGGGAGAACGGGAGAAGATGTGGGGGAGGACATGACCGACAGAGGAGAGAGAGGGAGAACGGGAGGAGATGTGGGGAGGACATGACCGACAGAGGAGAGGGAGAACGGGAGAAGATCTGGGGGAGGACATGACCGACAGAGGAGAGGGAGAACGGGAGGAGATGTGGGGGAGGACATGACCGACAGGAGAGGGAGAACAGGAGAAGATGTGGGGAGGACATGACCGACAGAGGAGAGGGAGAACGGGAGGAGATGTGGGGGAGGACATGACCGACAGAGGAGAGGGAGAACGGGAGAAGATGTGGGGGAGGACATGACCGACAGAGGAGAGGGAGAACGGGAGAAGATGTGGGGGAGGACATGACCAACAGAGGAGAGGGAGAACGGGAGAAGATGTGGGGGAGGACAGGACCGACAGAGGAGAGGGAGAACGGGAGAAGATGTGGGGGAGGACATGACCGACAGAGGAGAGGGAGAACGGGAGGAGATGTGGGGGAGGACATGACCGACAGAGGAGAGGGAGAACGGGAGAAGATGTCGCGGAGGACATGACCGACAGAGGAGAGGGAGAACGGGAGGAGATGTGGGGGAGGACATGACCGACAGAGGAGAGGGAGAACGGGAGAAGATGTTGCGGAGGACATGACCGACAGAGGAGAGGGAGAACGGGAGGAGATGTGGGGGAGGACATGACCGACAGAGGAGGAGATGGAGAACGGGAGGAGATGTGGGGAGGACATGACCGACAGAGGAGAGGGAGAACGGGAGGAGATGTGGGGAGGACATGACCGACAGAGGAGGAGAGGGAGAACGGGAGGAGATGTGGGGAGGACATGACCGACAGAGGAGAGGGAGAACGGGAGGAGATGTGGGGGAGGACATGACCGACAGAGGAGAGGGAGAACGGGAGAGGATGTTTGGGAGGACATGACCAACAGAGGAGAGGGAGAACGGGAGAAGATGTGGGGGAGGACATGACCGACAGAGGAGAGGGAGAACGGGAGAAGATGTGGGGGAGGACATGACCGACAGAGGAGAGGGAGAACGGGAGAAGATGTGGGGGAGGACATGACCGACAGAGGAGAGGGAGAACGTGAGGAGATGTGGGGGAGGACATGACCGACAGAGGAGAGGGAGAACTGGGGAAGATGTGGGGGAGGACAAGACCGACAGAGGAGAGGGAGAACGGGAGAAGATGTGGGGAGGACATGACCGACAGAGGAGAGGGAGAACGGGAGGAGATGTGGGGAGGACATGACCGACAGAGGAGAGGGAGAACGGGAGGAGATGTGGGGGAGGACATGACCAACAGAGGAGAGGGAGAACGGGAGAAGATGTGGGGGAGGACAAGACCGACAGAGGAGAGGGAGAACGGGAGAAGATGTGGGGGAGGACATGACCGTCAGAGGAGAGGGAGAACGGGAGAAGATGTGGTGGAGGACATGACCGACAGAAGAGAGGGAGAACGGGAGGAGATGTGGGGGAGGACAAGACCGACAGAGGAGAGGGAGAACGGGAGAAGATGTGGGGGAGGACAAGACCGACAGAGGAGAGGGAGAACGGGAGAAGATGTGGGGGAGGACATGACCGACAGAGGAGAGGGAGAACGGGAGGAGATGTGGGGGAGGACATGACCGACAGAGGCGAGGGAGAACGGGAGAAGATGTGGGGGAGGACATGACCGACAGAGGAGAGGGAGAACGGGAGAAGATGTGGGGGAGGACATGACCGACAGAGGAGAGGGAGAACGGGAGAAGGTGTGGGGGAGGACATGACCAACAGAGGAGAGGGAGAACGGGAGGAGATGTGGGGGAGGACATGACCGACACAGGAGAGGGAGAACGGGAGGAGATGTGGGGGAGGACATGACCGACGGAGGAGAGGGAGAACGGGAGGAGATGTGGGGGAGGACATGACCGACACAGGAGAGGGAGAACGGGAGAAGAGGTGGGGGAGGACATGACCGACAGAGGAGAGGGATAACGGGAGGAGATGTGGGGGAGGACATGACCGACAGAGGAGAGGGAGAACGGGAGAAGATGTGGGGGAGGACATGACCGACAGAGGAGAGGGAGAACGGGAGGAGATGTGGGGGAGGACATGACCGACGGAGGAGAGGGAGAACGGGAGAAGATGTGGGGGAGGACATGACCGACAGAGGAGAGGGAGAACGGGAGGAGATGTGGGGGAGGACATGACCGACAGAAGAGAGGGAGAACGGGAGAAGATGTGGGGGAGGACATGACCGACAGAGGAGAGGGAGAACGGGAGAAGATGTGGGGGAGGACATGACCGACAGAAGAGGGGGAGAACGGGAGAAGATGTGGGGGAGGACATGACCGACAGAGGAGAGGGAGAACGGGGGAAGATGTGGGGGAGGACATGACCGACAGAGGAGAGGGAGAACGGGAGGAGATGTGGGGGAGGACATGACCGACAGAGGAGAGGGAGAACGGGAGAGGATGTTGGGGAGGACATGACCGACAGAGGAGAGGGAGAACGGGAGGAGATGTGGGGAGGACATGACCGACAGAGGAGAGAGGGAGAACGGGAGAAGATGTGGGGGAGGACATGACCGACAGGAGAGGGAGAACGGGAGAAGATGTGGGGGAGGACATGACCGACAGGAGAGGGAGAACGGGAGAAGATGTGGGGGAGGACATGACCGACAGAGGAGAGGGAGAACGGGAGGAGATGTGGGGGAGGACATGACCGACAGGAGAGGGAGAACGGGAGAAGATGTGGGGGAGGACATGACCGACAGAGGAGAGGGAGAACGGGAGGAGAAGTGGGGGAGGACATGACCGACAGAGGAGAGGGAGAACGGGAGAATATGTGGGGGAGGACATGACCGACAGAGGAGAGGGAGAATGGGGGAGATGTGGGGAGGACATGACCGACAGAGGAGAGGGAGAACGGGAGAAGATGTGGGGGAGGACATGACCGACAGAGGAGAGGGAGAACGGGAGAAGGTGTGGGGGAGGACATGACCGACAGAGGAGAGGGAGAATGGGGGAGATGTGGGGAGGACATGACCGACAGAGGAGAGGGAGAACGGGAGAAGATGTGGGGGAGGACATGACCGACAGAGGAGAGGGAGGGAGAACGGGAGAAGATGTGGGGGAGGACATGACCGACAGAGGAGAGGGAGAACGGGGAAGATGTGGGGGAGGACATGACCGACAGAGGAGAGCGAGAACGGGAGAGGATGTTGGGGAGGACATGACCGACAGAGGAGAGCGAGAACGGGAGAAGATGTGGGGCAGGACATGACCGACAGAGGACAGGGAGAACGGGAGAAGATGTGGGGGAGGACATGACCGACAGAGGAGAGCGAGAACGGGAGAAGATTATTCCCATCATGTCACTGCCATTGGCTACGCGCCGCGCTCTCTCACCGGCCGTCTTACCCCACGGACGCGTGCTCGTCCTCGGCATCGCCATTGGTCAACCGCCGCCACCGCCACCTACGTGGGAGCACCGCGCGCCCCAGTCCAGCCCCACCGTTCATTGTAAACAATGATGCATGTAGTTACTGTGTGTTGTTGTAGCCACCGGGTAAATTGCAATTTTTTATTGGATTGTCATGACAAACCAATTCTCTAATCCAACATATATGTAAAGAAACATACTCCAGTTAACGGTATATTTTTTTAATGAATCGTCACGGCGTAATCAATACTTAATTGCGTTCGGGACCTCCATATTTTGGGGGTATTCATCAGAAAACTCGGATCCGCGATTCGACTCCCATCAGTGGGGCAAGAACTGTGGATTTTCAGCCTCGCTCTCTGGAGCTTAAGCGGAGTCGCGGCTCATGCGCGCACTTGGCCGATCCGAGCGCAAAAAGCCAATGCGGAAGCACTGTTCGGCTCCGTTTAATATAGACGCGTCCGGGAGCAGGAGGCGAACCCGGGTCGACCGCGTACAGTAGGTCTGCGTCGCAGTATGCGGTGCGCCACTCGGGCGCCCCTATACGTTATATTTTATGGCAATAACGTTCAGGTTTGTTCGACCCGTGAGATATAAACACGAAAAACTTCAGAAAAATGTGATATGGTTGGACTTCCGTTGTTGGACTTCCGCTGTCGATAGTGTAGTTTTATCAAATCTAGATACGAATCAAAAGTCCTGAGTCTCCTCTGTTTTAGGACTACGATTTCTTCTTCTCACGTCTAATTCACCCGGTTTCCATTTCATTTCCATTTGATTTTAACCTGTTAGTGTTAAGCCCTAGCCCTATTTTCTGAAAATCCGCCTAAAAATACATACCTAAGTAAATGGAAGATTGCTCCACTTCTACAAGGTCCATCTGCATGTTCTTGGTATCTAGGGACATCTAATTTTTTTTTTATATCTTTGATGGTGAATAACACCATGCTAAAAATGACCAGACATCAGAAACTTCCACTGAGTTAGTTCAGCACCTTCTTGAGATCATGTGTACAATAAATCTATGGATCGGGCCAAAATGTATCTCCTCTTTCCAATGGCTCCAATGGAGTTCAAATATACATGATGACTAATGTTTTGACATGGTTATGGTCTTTACTCTTGGCTCCATTTGAAAAAAAACATATCTTTTATTCATACAGTCTGTAGAGATGGATTTATGGCTTGGGTCCGGTACCGGACCCGTCGGGCTTAAGAGCTTAAGAGGTTAAATGTGGTGACAGTAACAGGGCTGTCGTACCACACACAAACATTCTAAATAAACATCTAGTCAACAACCTACCCATACAGAAAGCAGAACGTTGCACAAACTACTTCTATTGTGATTTGCCGTCATTTGACTTCCGCGACTTGAGGACGAAAGCGTATATGAGAAACAACAAATTTCAATTGACTTGTGTACATTGACAATAAAATGATCTTCTTCTTCATGTTGGAACGCGGCCCGTTGCATAGTGAGGCGTCACACTGGGACTAGTTCCAACACATGGCATAGGAAATGCTCAAGGACCACCCATTTTTGTTGTTGATGATTGAAGCCGAATCACATCCCATTGTGCCACTCTGATAGACAATATATTTACGAACATTATAGAAAACAATACAGTGAGTGGATTACTAATAAATGACATCAGCGACCATTTACCAGTTTTTACAGTTTATGACAACAACTACACAGAAAACAAGCAGGATAATAAACTACAATTTAAACGAGTAAGGACTGAAGAATCAATGAACGCTTTCAAAAATGATTTGCTACTACAAAATTGGGAGATAGTATATAAAGAGGATGACACTGATAAAGCATATGAAACATTCTTATCTATATTTAACTTACTATATCACAAACATTGTCCAATAAAAGAATATAGCAGTAAACATAAACATTCAGACAGCCCATGGATCACAAGGGGATTACAGAATGCATGTAAAAAGAAAAATACACTATATAGAGAATTTATAAAACATAGAACTAAAGAGGCAGAAAATAAATATAAGAAATATAAAAACAAGTTGACTAATATTATGAGAAGATGTAAGAAGGATCATTATAGTAGAATATTAGATAACAACAAATATAATATTAAAGGTGTTTGGAAGATATTAAATGGTATTATCAGGAATGGATCAAGACAAATAAACTATCCTCAGTATTTTATGGAAGAGGATCAAACTATTAGCAATATGGATGATGTGGTTAACAACTTTAATACATTTTTTGTAAATATTGGACCAGAATTAGCGGGAAAAATCCCAGATCCAGTGACTCCTGAAGACATAAAAGACAATTACATTGAAAGAAATCCTAGTTCAATGTTTCTGGAAGCGGTAGATGAAAATGAAATTATAGAAACTACTAATAAATGTAAAAACAAGACATCTACAGACAGTAATGAAATAGATATGAAAATAGTAAAAAATGTCATTATTGGGATTTCAAAACCACTCACGCACATCTGCAATTTATCATTCAAAACTGGTCGATTTCCGAATAAAATGAAAATAGCAAAAGTCATACCTCTGTTCAAGACTGGAGATAAACACCACTTCACAAATTATAGGCCTGTTTCTCTACTTCCTCAGTTTTCAAAAATATTAGAAAAACTCTTCAACAACAGATTAGATAAATTCATTGATAAACATAATTTACTCACCGATAGCCAGTATGGATTCAGAACACACCGGTCAACATCACTAGCGTTAATAGAACTCATTGAAAAAATCACAAATTCCATAGATCAAAAAAAACATGTAGCTGGAGTATTCATTGACCTAAAAAAAGCATTTGATACTATTAATCATGATATATTAATCAGGAAATTGGAGAGATATGGGATCAGGGGGGTAGTATTGGACTGGGTAAGAAGCTATCTAAATAAAAGACAACAATTTGTGACAATGAGAGATTATAAATCTGAATGTTTGGACATTGCTTGTGGTGTCCCCCAGGGGTCAGTGTTGGGTCCAAAACTGTTCATCTTGTACATTAACGAGATATGTAAAGTATCCAATATATTTAAATGTATTTTATTTGCGGATGACACTAATCTTTTTTTTTCTGGTGAGAATGTCCAGCAGCTTTTAGAGGTCATCACATCTGAAATGAAGAAATTGAAGGAATGGTTTGATAGAAACAAATTATCATTGAACTTGAGCAAAACTAAAATTATGTTGTTTGGAAACTGTAGATTGGATACTCAGGTACAAGTTAAAATAAATGATGTGATTATTGAAAGAGTTTATGAAAATAAATTCCTAGGTGTAATAATAGACCATAAAATCTGTTGGAAACCTCACATAAAACATGTCCAATCTAAACTCTCACGAAGCATTTTAGTCATGAGTAAAGTAAAGCACATCCTGGATAGAAAATCACTCTACATTCTCTACTGTTCACTAGTTTTACCATATTTAAATTACTGTGCTGAAGTCTGGGGAAACAATTATAAGTCTACACTACAACCACTTTTTATACTCCAAAAAAGGGCCATAAGGATAGTTCACATTGCAGGTTATCGTGATCACACTAACATATTGTTTCTGGAGTCAAAGACATTGAAGTTAAATGATCTGGTGGAATTTAAAACGGCACAATTAATGTATAAAGCAAAAAGTCATGCACTTCCAAGAAACATTCAAGAATTGTTCTTTGATAGGGAGGGGGGTTATAATCTGAGGGGAGAACACAATTTAAAGGTGCTAAACGTACGCACTACCATGAGAAAACACTGCATCTCAATATGTGGAGTGAAACTGTGGAACAGTCTTAATGTGGTGTTAAAGCAATGTCCAAACATGAGACAATTCAAACTGATGTATAAGGAAATTATGTTCACAAGGTACAGGGATGAAGAAGGGACTTGATATTCACAGGTGTTTACATTTTTATTTTGTTTCTATTTTATTTTATTTTATACATATATAGTTTTTGTTTTTTTGTTTTGCATATATATATATATATTTTTTTTTTCTTTTCTTTTCTTTTCTTTTTTATGTTTAAAATAGTACACTCATTTGAGTAGTGGAAACGGGGTAGGATTAAATAAGTGTATACTTCTTCCTACTCCTTTTCGAACATGCAGATTGAGTTGTTTTTCTTTTTTGTTATTGTTTGTTGTATTCATTGCATGTTCGAAATAAAGACTTCAAATCAAATTCAAATCAAATAAAAAAAAAAGCTTTTGCCTGTATGTCATGGTGTGGATGAACACTTTTTCTTCTGTCTCGTTCAGGTCCGACACTTGGCGGTTCGCTCTGAACCGGGCGGCGAGCCAGAACTCGGAGCGCGGGGCCCGGTGAGTATGCTAATGGCATTCCATCAACTACGCTACTAGCAAGTATTCCATACAAGTTCAACACAAGGTCAACGGTGCCATGAAATGTGTTGGATGAGAGAACAGATGAGCTCAGCAGTAAGAGCACTGGATGCATTAGAGGTTGGAGTGTATGTACCTTGGTGTCTATTATGTGCTGATATTAGTGTATGTTCCTTGTATCTATTATGTGCTGATATGAGTGTATGTTACTTTTTTATGTATTATGTGTTGATATAGACTTGGGCGGAATCCTCAAAGGGTCTGCGTGGCTTTTTACGACACAAAGCCGGTGCAAATAGCGCTGAAACACAGTTTGCTATCCAGGGAGGACGCAAAACGGGTGAAATGAGGTGCTAACTGCGTTCCGTCAGCAGGGCCGTTTCTAGGCATAGGCAGTATAGGCAAATGCTAAGGGCGCCACCACCCGCCACAACAGAACAGAACAGAACAGAACAGAACAGAGCAGAACAGAACAGAACAGAACAGAACAGAAGAGAACAGAACAGAACAGAGCAGAACACAGCAGAACAGAACACAACAGAACCACAGGTCTCCACAGAACAGAACAGAACAGAACAGAACAGAACAGAACAGAACAGAACAGAGCAGAACAGAACAGAACAGACCCGAGCAGAACAGGTCTACACAGCAGATACCTTTCTACATTTAGATGTGATAAAGGTCAGGGACAGAGGTCACGCCCATGACGTTTGTGTAGTTCTCTTTCTTCCTGTAACCGTTGGCAACCGCGTTAGAAAGAAAAAGAGCCACGTAGTGGAGCGGCGGTACACAATGCTTTCTTTCATCACGTGGACGACTGTGAAAGACCTACTGACAGATATATTGATTTTCCCATGACAATGTAAACAAAAAAGGGTTGGTGAGTGGAATTGTAAATACTATAATAACTGGACCTTTGTCACTGCTATAGAGCACTTCATCCGACACACGCTGCCATCGAAAGAAAGAAAGAAAGAAAGAAAGAAAGAAAGAAAGAAAGAAAGAAAGAAAGAAAGAAAGAAAGAAAAAAAGAAAGAAAGAAAAAAAGAAAGAAAGAAAGAAAGAAAGAAAGAAAGAAAGAAAGAAAGAAAGAAAGAAAGAAAGAAAGAAAGAAAGAAAGAAAGAAAGAAAGAAAGAAAGAAAGAAAGAAAGAAAGAAAGAAAGAAAGAAATGAATCACTGTTCATGTCCATGACGTGTTCTGTTGATGGATGTTCTGGTGACGTAGGCATCTTGGTAAATGGTCGTGGTTGTGTGAATGCTGCTGGTCGGACGTCAATGTGACATACAGGACCTTTGATTTGATTTGATCTTTATTTATCTCAAACAACCATAAACACACAAATTTGTAATAACAAAAAATAACAAACTAAATAAAGAAAATAAGAAAATAAATAAAATACAAATAAAATTAAATATATCGTCCTAGACATTGTGGAAGCTATAATCAACATAGCTCAAGTTATTTATCAATATCAAAAAATTATATACCTATCCACTACAGCAAAAGATAAATAATTACAAAAATACTAGTTCATGTTATTTTCAAGCGCCTCTAACTTATACTTGTGCAAGAATTCCTGTTTATATCTGCATTTAAACATTTCAATAGTATTACTTGTTTTTATTGCTACATCAAGGCCATTCCAAATGGATACCCCACAAACTGAGATGCACTTGCTTTTGAGAGTTGTACGGACAGTAGGTTGTTCTAAAAAAAAATCCCTTAGATTATAACCCCCATCTCTGCCCATGCAAATATTTTGTATGTTGCCAGGGACTATATTTTGTGTTACTTTAAACATGAATTGTGCAGTTTTGAATTTAACCTGTTAAGCTGTAAGTTCCCCAAATCTGGCAACCCTGCTGTTTTTATCATAAATCTATCAATACAGACCATATTAATTAATGTTTTTTTTTCAAATGTAGCCAAGAGTAAAGACCTACAGACATCCGGCTTCAATACAGACATCCGGCTTCAACATGGACGGTCGCATTTTACGTAGCTCCCGTAACCAACGCAACAGAGCAACAACAAAAAAGTACTTTGCGCATTTTCTATTTTCCCTCCTGTGGATTGTGGATTTGTACCTGAATTCACAACTCAAGCAGCAACTCCACACAGAAGTGGAGGGTAGCGAAAAAACGTAAAACAGCAGTCCCATTGCGACTTCTATTTGTTAACGGGCTCGGAGAGGAAACATCCAGCCTTCGGAGCCACGACCATCCACACAGTACTTACTGCAAATCCGGAACGAAAGAAATTACCCCCGGCAGGCAAGTGTAATAAGAGATCAATGTTTTTATAATATCTGCTCATGTCGGGTGACATACATCAGAACCCTGGTCCCGTAATGACACGGAACCAGAGACTACAGTCAAATCTGCTGACCCAAGAAGCAGCAGCCAGCACAACAGATCAACGGCTACCCACACAGACTGCGGCTAACGACATGATCAACGGCAACATTCCTCCTCTGCCACCTCTGCAAAAGAACCCACGAGAGGCCACAGCGAGAGGGAAGGAACCGGGGTTCACAACCGAGGCGCCCAGCACGTCGCGGGGACAAAACAGCGAGGCATCGCTCCTCACACCGGCGCCGGAGATCAACAGCATCCACGCAATTGACGCTTCAGCCAGCAGTTGCACCAGCCGACCAGCAAGCGGCGACATACCCTCACAGAAGCCCCAGCGGACTCGGCGAGTGGCTAAAGGGAGAGCGGCGCGGGACATCAAGGTCACCAAGGACCCGACGGTTAGCTTGGCTGGCCCCGCCAAGGCCGCCATGCCAGCTAGTCTACCCGGGCCGAGGCCAGGACAAAAGGCACCCCCCCTCCCCCACAATGGAGTACAATCAGACATATCTGTAATCAACCAGCCCCCCCCCCCCACATCGCGGGCTTTCACACAAAGGAATACAGACTCCAGCAAAGGACAAAGCATCACCCCCTCCTCCCCTCCCCACCCACGGCACAAACAGCAACAACGCCCCCCCTCCCCCCACCACAGGACAGGACACAATTGAACAGAGTTACCTCAACTGTGACGACGTCAATCTTATTACAAGCAAAAATGGACTTCACATATTTCATCTAAATACAAATAGCCTGAGACCTAAACTGGCTGAAATCAAACAGTTGTTTTTAAACGGTAAGGCTAACATATTGTGTTTCACAGAAACAAAATTAGACTCATCTGTACAGGATCCAGAGATTGAAATTGAAAACTACTCAATAGTCAGGAGGGATAGGAACCAGTATGGAGGTGGCGTCTGTGTGTATATACACAAGGATACCAAATACATCAACCGTACTGACCTTAACCATGATGAAATTGAAACTGTTTGGATTGAAATCTTATTAGACAGGGCGAAACCAGTACTAGTAGGCACAATCTATAGACCACCAGAACAGAGTGGCTTTTATGACACACTTGATGGGTGTTTAGCTGGGGTGGAGGGGGTAGAAAAAATTCTTATTGGGGACTGGAACACGGATATGCTGCGTAAATCAGCACCCGTCTTCAAGGCCTTCAGTAGATTTTCTGATCTGCACGGTTTCAGCCAGCTAATCACCCAACCCACAAGGGTATGCGATTCGACACAAATCACCATTGACCTCATTTTGACCTCTGACAAGTCAATGATCTCCAGTAAAGGGGTGATAGCATGCGGGTTAAGTGATCATTATATGATTTTCTGTACCCGCAAAAAGCTAAAACAGAAGGCCGGCTGTCACAAAACAGTCACATCTAGAGACCTCAAAACTTACTCTAGAGAGGCCTTTAACCTAGAACTGGGGAGCTTGGACTGGTCAGATGAACTCAGTGGTACACAGGTTGAAGAAACATGGCTTGGATTCAAAACCAAATTCACAGCAATACTCAACAACATGGCACCCATAAGAACCACCAGGGTTAAAAATCGCGCTGAGGCATGGATGCACACTGAAATACTGACCGCTATGAAAACCAGAGACAAAAAATGCTCTGAACTTCATAAAAGTCAGACAAAGCTTTCCAAAAGCTCAAACAGTGAACTCCAAGCCCACGTGGTTGAACTAAAAATCCAAAGAAACAGACTAAGAAATTACGTAAACACCATGATCAGAACCACAAAAAGAAATTTCATCAACGACAAAACTGAGGAAAACAAAAACAAACCCTGCGAACTTTGGAAATTACTCAATAATCAACTAGGCTGCAGTAAAAAACTTAAAACCAGATTCTCAAACATAAACATAAAGACGGACAACACGCTCATCACAGACAAGCTGGATGTAGCCAATTACTTAAACATCTTCTTCACAAACATAGCCACAACACTGGTAAACAAACTACCCTCCCACTCAGGGCATTATGGGGTAGAACACATAGTAGCATACTACAAAAACCTAGGGGTCCACAAAGACGACTTCAAACTCGAAATGGTAACAACCGATGAGGTACTCAAAAAATTTAGCGCCCTCCAACCTAACAAGGCCACTGGCCATGACAACATCCCCTCCAAATTCCTCAGAGACGCAGCAGCCGCCATCACCCCAGTCATCACACACATAATAAACCTCTCTATCCGACAGGGGCACGTCCCCAAGGACTTCAAAATTGCGAGAGTGACCCCTCTACACAAAAAGGACAGCAAATTAGACCCAGGCAACTACCGCCCTGTTTCTATTCTTACCTCCATCTCAAAAGTCATGGAGAAAATAGTCTACGAACAGGTCGAAAAGTACCTGGCGGAAAAAAACCTAATCTACGAATTCCAATCTGGCTTCAGAACGTCCCACTCCACTGACACATGCCTCCTCTATTTGAACGACCACATCAAACAAGAGGTGGACGCTGGCAAATACTGCGGCATGGTCATGCTGGACCTACAAAAGGCCTTCGACACTGTCAATCACTCCATTCTAATGGACAAGCTAAAAGCAATTGGTTTTGATAGCCTATCAGTGAGCTGGATGCAATCCTACCTGGAGGGGAGAGAACAGATGGTAGAGGTAAACGGTACTCTATCCCCCCCCCTCACAGTGAGCTGTGGTGTTCCACAAGGAAGCATACTAGGACCGCTACTCTTCCTAATTTATGCAAATGACATGTCGTCAGCCTGTGACTGCAACTTGTTCCTGTTTGCGGACGACTCAGCCCTGCTGGTCTCTGACAAGAACAAATTGCAGGTTGAAAAAACCCTCAGCACGGAACTAGGCAAAATCTGCATATGGCTCGCTGATAACAAACTATCATTACACATGGGCAAAACAGAGTCCATTCTCTTCGGTTCAAATAACAAACTCAGCAAGACCGACGGATTCTCAGTTACAGTGGGTGACAATATTGTCACAAGGAAAGACGAAATTACCTACCTGGGTTCCATCCTAGAGGCAAATCTTTCCTGTGACAAAATGGCATCCAATGTAATAAAAAAAGTCAACCAACGAACTAGATTCTTGTACCGGATCTCCTCTCTGGTAAACAAGAATACCCTGAAGACTCTGGCAGGAGCACTCAATCAAGGGTACTATGACTATGCGTGCACCTCATGGTACCAAAGCACCTCAAAGGCGCTTAAAACAAAATTACAAACATCACAAAACAAACTGGTCAGACTACTACTTGACCTGAACCCCAGAACCCACCTCACCCCTGCCCACTTTGCCAACCTAGGATGGCTTAGAGTAGACGACAGAGTACAGCAACTTGCAATGGGCCTGGTCTACAAGATACACTATACGACCGGGGTGCCCATGTACATGTCAAAATACTTCCCAAAGGTCAGTGAATACCACAACCACTACACCAGAGGAAGCTCAACAAATCATGTTAAACCCAGGCTCAAACAAGGGACTAAACACGTTTCGCAATTATGCCACAACAATGTGGAACGCCCTACCCAAAGCTGTAAAGGAATGTGAATCCCTGCCCACATTCAAAACCGCCCTTAAAGAGCACCTACGGGAGGCTGCAATTCGAAACTGGCCACCGTAAATGCCCAAAACCCCCACCACCTCCTAATAGACAGTCTCCTCCCCACCGCATGTATATATTCCCTCCCCGCCGTATGTATATTTCCCTCCCACCCACCCACCCCCTCCTAATGTACAGTCCCCTCCCCATCATATGTATATACTCTGTCAGGATCTAGGGGTAACAGTACTGTATATTTGAATACCGCCTATGTCACAAATGTATCAGTACTAAATACCTATATGTCCCTATGCCATAAATGTCATGTATGTTGTGTATGTCATAAATGTCTATATGAATTGAAAATGGGGGACCCTGATGGAAACAAGACAAACGTCTTTCTCAGGTCTGCATCCCCTTAACAATTGTATGTATTGAGCCGTACTGTATTGTACCCATTCTGCAATCTGTTAAATAAAGTTTTCATTCATTCATTCATTCACCTTAACCCTATCAAAATTCTCTGAAAACGGAAAACGCGGATATAGACATGAGGAAATTGCGCCGTCATTCATGTTTGTAGTCCTATGAAAGAGGAGACCCATGGGGCTTTCGATGGGCTTTCGAATTTGATAAAACTACCCTACCCAGCTCACACCAGCCCCTGTCAAACTTCTGACTTCTGGGGTGGCTAAGTGGTGCAGTGGGCAAGGCGCTCGCCACTAACGCAGGAGATGCTGGGTTCGAGCCAGCATCTCGGTGTTGCTTCCGGCTTGGCTGGTCGTTCATACTCAGTGATGCCACTAACGCGTTACTAAGTAACGCGTTACTGTAATCTGATTACTTTTCCCCGAAAATAGTAATCTAACGCGTTAATCTTTACAAGCCAGTAATCTGATTGCAGTTACTTGTCCAAGTGGCTGTGCGTTACTATTTCGTTACTATCTCATCATAATGCAGGCGGAATGCAGTATTTTCTTTCGTTTTTGACAGTCAAAAATACGTTTAGAGCTGTTTTCCTTGTATTGGGGAGTGACGTCACAGCACGCAACCTCACGTGTTGTACCATGCTGGTGGGCGGTGGCTATTATTGTTATTATCAGGCTGACCTAAACATAGCGAGCTAGCAGGGAGACGCTCACGCTGGTAACGCTTTCTTGCACTGGAAGTTCAATCAATAGTCTACTTCACGTTTGCGTCAGCTAAGCCGGGTGAAAAAAACATTCACTATGCGGAGGAAACAAAATACTGTCTACCGCATCTGGAATATACAGCACAGCACGACCAAACGCCAAACGGATAGAAAAAAAACCAAAGCCGAAGCATCGACTTCTACAGGACTCGGAGGTGCACCAGCCAAACAGCAAAACCTGGATTTCTTTACTGGATTTAAACTTTACTACCCACACTTGAAGTGCTGATGCACTCTGAAGGACACCCTGCAGGACACGACTGCAGGCCTTCCAGATGCCATAGTGCAGGTATGTTCCACCTTTGAGTTAAACATATTTTGCATTGCACTAGTCCTGATCAGACCAGTCACCTCTGATGGTGAAAATGATTGACCACCTTTGTAGCCAATGAAATTCTGGAGCCAAGGGTATCCCACGCAGGGGCTGGTTGCAACGAGAAAGACAAAGAAGAAGCCAGACAAGTTCTTTGTTTTGACTAGCATGTCGGAATCAATGGCAGTGGATGGCCATTTTGGATAATCATGTAGAATCATTTCCGGTACACGCACTACAAAAACCTTTGTAAAACACTCTGTGGGATTGTTAACCTTACCTGTACTAGATAAGACTGCAGGCTATGGAAACGTTATGTTTTCCAGCTCCTACCTCTCAGCTGGAACTCAAAAACAGGCATCTGGCAACAAGTAAACAGAAATGTGAGTGAACAAAACCTTTACTTCAGTGTGTTCAAACCTCTAACTCTATTTCATTACCACTCAGAGTGATTCTTCCTGTTGTGGAAGAAAGTTCAGAATGTTTCCTTTCAAATGACTCATGCATGTGCTAAGTATAAAGTATAATAAATAGCTAATTACTTTGGGTATGCAATCATCAGGCATGTTATGCAAAACTAGCCCCATTTTTTGCCTGATGCACAGGAGTTTAACCACCAAAACCTGCACAGACTACAACGTATAACGTATATCATGCCAGTTAGGGTAGCTTGTGTTTACTGCACCTTGTGTATACTGTTTACTTTTACTCATAGTATACATTCAGATTCAAATTCTTTATTGCCTATATTTATTGTAACGTGTAACTGATAGACCCTCATCTACACCTTTGTTTACACAGTTTATTTGTTCTCATATTCTTACATTCAGATCAAATTTGATTTTATTATTGTCTTTCTACTATTACCCTGCCCATACCTGTACCTATCTGGTATTATAAGGAAAGCTACTGTAATATTTACTGTACAACAGAGCTGGTAGTTGGCTGCAGCCTTGGAAGTTGGTTGAAAGTCAAATTATATTGACAATTTCTACTCCATGTCTTGGCTTCATGTGTACAACATGAGACATGTACATGGCATAATAACAATAACAACAATAATAATAACAACAACAACAACAACAACAATAACAATAACAATAATAATAATAATAATAATAATAATAATAATAATAATAATAATAATAATAATAATAATAATAATAATAATAATAATAATAATAATAATAATAATAATAATAATAATAATAATAATAATAATAATAATAATAATAATAATAACTTGGAGTTTTTTGAAGGAGTCCAGAGTTGGGGCGGTGCGGAGTTCTGCGGGGAGGGAGTTCCAGAGTTGGGGCGGTGCGGAGTTCTGCGGGGAGGGAGTTCCAGAGTTGGGGCGGTGCGGAGTTCTGCGGGGAGGGAGTTCCAGAGGGTGGGAGCTGCCACACTGAAAGCTCTGTCCCCGAAGGTCTGCAGTCTGGTTCGGGGGATGGAGAGCTGACCAGTGTCTGTGGATCGCAGGGACCGTGACTGAGTGTAGGGGTGGATGTAAAGAGTACCTGACATACAGAGCCACGACACATACCGCCTCTCTGCTTCTTTTAATTTACAATGCATGCATTCTTACCCTATATATATATCTATATCCACATCGGTGTGTACATACCTTCAGGGGAACCTTCCCGTTGTGAGACTGACAGCTCTCTGCAGCGTTGCCGTGATCAATGAGATGAGTGAGATAACACCTTCACCCACACAGAGGGCGCCACTCTTCAAAATCAATCTCACCACTTTTGTTTAATCTTTCCAGTGACATTTGATTGAACGTAGCAACAGTAACCAAGCAAGGACTGCAGATTGGTCAGTTGAGAGGTGAAGGAGAGGGAAGAGAGAGAGAATACGTAGATTAGATTAAATGGTAAATGGTGCATTTATATAGCAGCTTTTATCCAAAATGCTTTACGATTTGTTCCTCACATTTGACCCATTCACTCACACATTCACACACCGACTGTGGAGGCGACCATGCAAGGTGCCGACCGGCTCATCAGGACCAGTTAGGGGTTAACCCTCTGAAGTTAGAGCTACCGTGGGTGGGAGCAATAGCACTAGTGTTACATTTTGTATCATATCATCATAACACAGAGACTGAGAGACTCACTTTTTTTTGCTGCCAGTAGATCATCGCCGTCGGACGCGTGTCATTCTAGCCCTTTCAGATGCTTTGTGGTCCGGTCTTGAACTTTCCATAATGTGTCTCGATAAATCCATTTGATTAGATCCAGCACGGAATGTATCTTTTCTCCTTATTTTTCTCCCATCCCAATTTCGTGTATCCAATTCTCCCCTCCCCCGTCTTGAACATTGCTCGCATATGCCCCCCACTGGTCAGTTGTAGGGAGGATAGAAGCCTTGCATCACGTGTCCCCTCCGGTACACGAGGAGGCAGCCTGTCACATCTTTTCACCTGCCAGCGCGGACTCTCAGTGGCAAGGTGTAACGCATGGGAGGCTCACACTACCCCCGCCACTTCCTGTCTCTGCTGTGCAGGCGTCCCCCAACCGACCTGTAGGAGTCGCTGTCCACAACGTCCAAATCCCCACCCATCGACTTCAAGTTTCTTTAATAGTTGTCATACAGAAGTACAGAATACTTTCATACAAAATGCTTCTTACTGTTACGCTCCAGAGACTGTGCTAGACAAGATAGTATCAAATAACATAGTATAGTATGTAATTTAGAAGAAGAAAATGAGGTCACAGTGTTCGGTATAGACATATGTACAATGTTCTGAGTTACCATATAATATACAATACTATGCAGTGTACTAATGTACAGTACTATATAGTGCAAAGCAGAAATGGGATGAGGTACAATTTAGGTACAATTTACAGTAAGGTGTACGAGTTGTAGTGCAATCCTTCATCAATAAATATAAAGTGTGGGGAGTGGGTGCTACAGTGTGTTTGTTTAAAGTGGGTGTGTGCTATAAAGTGTGTGGAGTGGGTGCTACAGTGTGTTTGTTTAAAGTGAGTGTGTGCGTGTGGATGTGTGTGCTATGTGCGTTTGGTGGTTGTTGTTGTGTAGTGTTCATTGTTCGTTTAGCAGCCTGATGGCCTGGGGATAGAAGCTTCTTCTGAGTCTTTCTGTGCTCGCCTTGAGACTCCGGTATCGCTTGCCTGACCGCAGCAGTTCAAAGAGGCAGTTGTTCGGGTGACTGGAGTCTTTAATGATTCTCTTAGCCTTGCCCTTGCAACGCTTGTTGTAAATGTTCTGGAGGGTGGGGAGCCCCCCTCCAATTGTGCGTTCGGCTGAACGTGTCACTCTTTGTAGTCTGCTTCGGTCTTGTGCAGTGCTATTCCCAAACCAGGAGGTGATGTTGCCGGTCAAGATGCTCTCTATTGTACATGAGTAGAAGTTCTTAAGGATCTTCTGACTGACTTGGAACTTCCTTAGGCGCCTGAGGAAGTAGAGGCGTTGTCGTGCCTTCTTCACAACACTGTCAATGTGTGTGGTCCATGTCAAGTCCTCGGATATGTAGGCTCCGAGGTACTTAAAGCTGTTGACTCTCTCAACCGGTGCCCCGTCGATGCTGAGGGGGCTGTAGTCCTTGACCCCCGACCTCCTGAAGTCCACAATCATCTCCTTTGTTTTGCTGACGTTCAGGGAGAGGCTGTTTTCCTGGCACCATCCCGCCAGGACCTTGACCTCTTCCAGGTAGGCCCTCTCGTCGTTGGCAGAGATCAGGCCCACCACCACTGTGTCGTCAGCAAATTTGATGATTGTATTGCTACTCCGCTGAGCCACACAGTCGTGTGTGTACAGGGAGTAGAGGAGGGGACTCAGAACACAGCCCTGGGGGGCCCCTATGTTGAGGGTGATGGATGAGGAGGTGCAGTTGCCTGCTCTCACCACCTGGGGTCTGCCAGTCAGGAAGTCCAAGACCCACTGGCAGAGGTCATAGTTCACCCGCTGGCTCTGCCAATTAAGCCAGTATGACGGCCGGCCCAAGCCGGAGGCAATGCTGACACCCGGATTCGATACCGGAGTCTCTTGCATTGGTGACGAGCACAATCTCCGCTGCGCCACCCTTATCTTGTGATTATTATAAATCTTCGACGATGAGAACAACTATTAGCCGTTAGCTATTTCCTGGTTGATAACGGACATGATGTCACACGAATGCCAGGCTGCTCAGCCAATAGACACTTTGTTTTATTAATCGCTAAATACATTTTTGTCCATTTTGTCCACATTTTTGGGTAGTTCAAAACCAAAAAACAGGATAAGGATCACTTTGATATCCGATCAGATCAGGAAATCTAATCCAAGCTCTGGCTCAAATCTTCAAAATGGGTAGTTCAAACCGACAACACGGGATTGGGATCAGTTTGATCCCAAAAAACTGTATTATCTTGATCCCAAGATATCCAGTGGATTACCAGAGCAAAATGTACTATACAAAAAATATATGTTTCAATATTAAATAAGATGCCAAAGTTTGTTAACTGAAATAATACAAACATTTTTGCCTTCATCGTAACATTTTTTTATTTTTCATTATTTTTTTTTCTATTTTGTCTTCAACCAAATGTTGATGACAAATGTTTATGCTCATAAAAGTATCACAACAAAGATTGTCACAAATGTAATTTAGATTAAAAAAAAATATCTTCAACAAAAAGAAAATCCATCATCTGTCATCACCTTCAGCAAACTGAAACCTAACTTAGAATTCAGCCCCTCAAAGCACGCCTGGATGATCAGCTGCCTTTGAATTCATGTTTTTTGTTGTTACCCTAGTGGGAGTATTCTTTTTAATTACAATTCGATTAGGATTTTAGGTTCTTTATGTATTTATTAGTGCTGTCAGGCGATTAAAAAAATGTATCTAATTAATTACAGGATTTGTAATGAATTAATCTAATTAATCGCATTTTAATCGCATAACCATTTTATGCCTGATATTCTATATTATATAATCATATTTCAAATTGCATGTGTCCAGATGGCAGAATTCAGTACTGTATCTACAAAACCTTCTGTTTAATCATCTTCCATCTATTAATTTGCTTAGATTTTTCAGGTCTGGTCAATTTGAGCATGGTGTTATTCACAGTCAAAGATAAAAAAAAAAATGTATTGATATTCTCATTTGGTTCATTACAATTGACTCAAAATAAGATTTTCATTCAATCAATCACAGCGCAGATTGATTGATTGAATGAAAATGTTATTAACAGATTGCAGAATGGGTACAATACAGTACGGCTCAATACAAACAATTGTTAAGGGCATGCAGACCAGAGAAAGACTTTCGTCTTGTTTACATCAGGGTCCCCCATTTTCAATTCATAATGAATTGTAAGTAATGGTGCAACTTGCACTGTGCAATCCATTCTTTGTGGATCTAGCCCCCAGTATTTCTGACACTGGGAATACATTCCCTGAGATTCATAGATGTCCCTAGAATCAGATACCAAGAACATGCAAATGGACCATATTAAAAAAAATGTCTGTAAATGTGTATTCTACATTCTCATGGAATGAATGAGATACAAAAAAAAATTATAAAAAAAAAATTATAAAAAAAATTTATAAAAAAATTGTAATTAATTTTGAGTTAATTTTCATAACGCGATAATTTGCTGTGTAATTAATTAATCTAATTAACGCGATAAACTGACAGCCCTAGTATTTATCAATACAATTAGACATTATAGATGTCTCTGCAATGTGGTCTCTTGTCTTCCTTGTATTATCTTTCATATCCACTAGGTGGAGAGCGGTAGGATTAAAGCACTGATATTCATGATCTAGCCATCAAAGACTGAATCTGGATCAGGGTGATCCTATCCTGGATTGCTTTGAAATACCGGGACAAAATCTGGCCGAGTTGCCTGATCCTGGATCACAAAAAATGGGATTTCAAAATCTGATCGGTTCTGATTCAGATTAAACGTTTTGAACTACCTGGCCCAAACTGAGAATAGAATATATAAATGAGTACTACTGAGTAATAGTGCTAATCAGATGTATGTACAGAGTTGTAGTATTAATATGTACAGTGATACAGGTATAAAGACACTATGGTAGTAAGTAATACTGGTCAGCAGTGTAACTAGTAAGAGTAGGTAAGGGATGCACAAATATAGTATCTATACAGATATGTAACAAGGATTATATGCAGGTATGTACAGACAGTGGATAGATAGGTGTGACTGCGGGTCCTGGGGCGCGTGGCCTGTCATTCCTCTGTGGAGTTTGGGGGTGGGGGGGGGGTGTGGGATTAGCTGGTTTCCTCTTGGTGGCGGGGGCGCCGGGACCGGGGTAGATGAGGCGTCCCGCACCCACCTCACCCCTGCCCACTTTGACAACCTAGGATGGCTTAGAGTAGACGACAGAGTACAGCAACTTGCAATGGGCCTGGTCTACAAGATACACTACACGACCAAGGTACCCATGTACATGTCAAAATACTTCCCAAAGGTCAGTGAATACCACGATCACAACACCAGAGGGAGCTCCACAAATCATGTAAAACCCAGATTCGGATCAAACAAGGGACTAAACACGTTTCGCAATTATGCCACATCAATGTGGAACGCCCTGCCTAAAGCTGTAAAGGAATGTGAATCACTACCCACCTTCAAAAACACTCTCAAAAAACACCTACGTGAGACTGCAATTCGAAACTGGCCCCTACAAATGTCCTAACCTAGTTGTACAGTAAATGACCAAGTAAGGCTTTGTCAATATTCCAATGTACAGTGTAAAATGTGTGTGTGTCCCCTTCCCAACCCCCCCCCCCCCCCACCTCCAATGTACAGCCCTCACCCAACCCACCCAACCCCACCCCACCCAACCAACCTCCTCCAATGTACAGTTTCTATGCCAAATGTATATACACTCCTTTTCTGGACACTTTTGTATCACAAACAGTACTGTATTTGCAAATCTGATATGTCATAAATGTATAGATGTAGCAGTACTGTCTATCTGTATGTCATGTATGTCATATATGTTATGATGAATTGAAAATGGGGGACCCTGATGTAAACAAGTCGAAAGTCTTTCTCTGGTCTGCATCCCCTTAACAATTGTATGTATTGAGCTGTACTGTACTGTACCCATTCTGCAATCTGTTAATAAACTTTTCAATCAATCAATCAATCAGGTGTGGCATTCCTGTCGCCGTGCATGGCTGTGTCAGTGGCGTGCGGGCTGTGTTTTCCTTCGGTCATGGCGTGCTTTATTGGGTGGTGTCTTGGATGGGGATGTGGTGGGGATTGATGTGTGGGGTGTTTGGGGGACTGGCTGTTCCGGGGGGGTTCACATGCCTTCGAGCAACATTGTACTATTGTACTTATTTTATGCCTATTCTTAAGTCTGCACATTTACATTGCACTACTTTTATTGTATTCTATACCTATTCTTATGTCTGCAATTTATGCATTGTTTTTTATTCTGTCAATTGTGTGCTGATTTTATGCCTATGTTCATTTTATACTAATTGCTGTGGTGCACTCTGTACTGCGGTCCATGTGTGAAAAGTACTATACAGATAGAGTTATTAATATGTATTATTATATTGTAAAAATGTATGCATTGAAATATCTGTAAAGTCTTGACGACATTGAAAATGAGGGTGACCTCAATGGTCTTTTCGAGAATAAATAAAGGTTTAAATGAAAAAAGTATATATATGGTACATATAAATATATAAATGTATATATGCAGTATATACAGCACTATTGTACATGCTATCATACAATTTCATGAAATTATTACATTTAAATAACTTACAAACAAAGGCCTTCCATCTGGATTCACATATAAACACACCTGCCTTTTATAAGGTAGAAAAAGTCTTGTTTTATGTCTTTGTGGCGACATTATGTGAGGACATTAGAAAACAGGCACATCAACAAACACACGCACACAGACATGCACACACACATGCACACACACCCACACACCCACACACACACCGTTTACGGAGCAGAAGCCGACATTACCACAGAATCCATAGATTCAAGGTTAGACTGCTGTGCTTATTGTATCTATTAGACCCTTCAAACAAGGTCCTGTGTTTTCTGCTCAGATAAGAGAGCAGAGTGATTACATCTCCCCCCTCTCCCCCCGATCGCACGACGCAGCACTTTGCTCTCGTCCGTCGGCTCCATCAACCAATACATTGTTGGAAAGTTTAATTTGCCGACTTTCGATCATTACCCCACTCAACCTATTGCGTGATTCCATTCTCGAGTTACAAGACAAAACTTACGTTGAGCATCATTTGACAAGCCGCTTGGACGAGTGACCACGTCCGGTTGTGAACTGTCCTGAACTGACCAGTTTAGTTTAGTTTAGTTTATTCGGATCCCCATTAGCTATTGCCACAGGCATAGTCACCGCTGATGGCGAAAATGATTGACCACCGTTGGAACGCTCTCCCCCTGGACCTGCGAACTGCCCCCTCTGAAAACTCTTTTAAAAAACAACTAAAAACACATTTGTTCAGACAGGCCTTTGGTCATACATAGGCATTTTTTCTTGTCCTCACTGTTCTATAGTTTTGTTTTAATTAGTGACTCATGATTTTATCCAAATTCTTTTATTCTACTTTTTCTATCTGGTTTCACTGTTTTTAACTGCTGTTTGTTGTTGTTGTCATTTACTTCTGATTTTGTTTTATTGTGTTTTTATATTAAAGGGGAACTCCACTCTTTTTGGAAATTAGCTTATTTAACATCTTCCCTGGAGTTAGACAAGAAGATACATACCTTTTTTGTCTCTGTGCGTGCATTTTAGCTTTGGGAATAGACGCTCCGTTAGCATAGCTTAGCTTCATCACTGGAAGTGAGGCAGGACAGTAGCCTTACAGTGCCTTACAGTGTATTGCAAGGTCTGACATTGACCAAACTTGATATGCATGACCTTGGTGGGCTCTAGGTCAACTCCTGAAAAGGGGGTCAATGTCAGACTTTGCAATCAAAGTTAGGGGGCTAATAACCCTTGCCATAATTTCAGTGCGCCCCCTAACTTTTGATTGCAAGGTCTGACATTGACCCCCTTTTCAGGAGTTGACCTAGAGCCCACCAAGGTCATGCATATCAAGTTTGGTCAATGTCAGACCTTGCAATACACTGTAAGGCACTGTAAGGCTACTGTCCTGCCTCACTTCCAGTGATGAAGCTAAGCTATGCTAACGGAGCGTCTATTCCCAAAGCTAAAATGCACGCACAGAGACAAAAAAGGTATGCATCTTCTTGTCTAACTCCAGGGAAGATGTTAAATAAGCTAATTTCCAAAAAAAGTGGAGTTCCCCTTTAAGCTGTAGTGTAAAGCACCCTGTGCATTCGTGCTGTGAAGGGTGCTATATAAATAAAGGTCATTCATTCATTCATTCCAGCCAAGGAGCGTCTGCTCCGAAAGCGATGCCAGACAGGCACTCAGAGTGAGGGAAGTTGACACAAGAAGTTTCAAGTTTCTTTAATAGTTGTCATACAGAAGTACAGAATACTTGTATACAAAATGCTTCTTACTGTTACGCTCCAGAGACTGTGCTAGACAAGATAAGTATGAAATAAAATAGTATAGCATGTAAATTAGAAGTAAAAATAGAGGTCACAGTGTTCAGTATAGACATATGTACAATGTTCGATGCAGAATAGAAGTAACTGAGTTACCATATAATATACAATATACTATGCAGTGTACTAATATACAATACTATATAGTGCAAAGCAGACATGGGATGAGGTACAATTTAGGTACAATTTACAGTAAGGTGTACGAGTTGTAGTGCAAAACCTTTATCAATAAATATAAAGTGTGTTTAGGTGGTCTAAAGTGTTGAGAGTGGGTGCTGCAGTGTGTTGTTTGTTTAAAGTGAGTGTGTGCGTGCAGATGTGTGTGCTGTGTGCATTTGATGGTTGTTGTATAGTGTTTATTGTTCGTTGAGCAGCCTGATGGCCTGGGGATAGAAGCTTCTTCTGAGTCTTTCTGTGCTCACCTTGAGACTCCGGTATCGCTTGCCTGACCGCAGCAGTTCAAAGAGGCAGTTGTTCGGATGGCTGGAGTCCCTGATGATACTCTTAGCCTTACCCCTGCACCACTTGTTGTAAATGTTCTGGAGGGTGGGGAGCCCCCCTCCAATTGTGCGTTCGGCTGAACGTGTCACTCTTTGTAGTCTGCTTCGGTCTTGTGCAGTGCTATTCCCAAACCAGGAGGTGATGTTGCCAGTCAGGATGCTCTCTATTGTACATGAGTAGAAGTTCTTAAGGATCTTCTGACTGACTTGGAACTTCCTTAGGCGCCTGAGGAAGTAGAGGCGTTGTCGTGCCTTCTTCACAACACTGTCAATGTGTGTGGTCCATGTCAAGTCCTCGGATATGTGGGCTCCGAGGTACTTAAAACTATTCACTCTTCTCAACCGGTGCCCCGTCGATGCTGAGGGGGCTGTAGTCCTTGACCCCCGACCTCCAAAAGTCCACAATCATCTCCTTTGTTTTGCTGACATTCAGGGAGAGGCTGTTCTCCTGGCACCATCCCGCCAGGACCTTGACCTCTTCCAGGTAGGCCCTCTCGTCATTTGCAGAGATCAGGCCCACCACTACTGTGTCGTCAGCAAATTTGATGATTGTGTTGTTACTCCGCTGAGCCACACAGTCGTGTGTGTACAGGGAGTAGAGGAGGGGACTCAGAACACAGCCCTGGGGGGCCCCTATGTTGAGGGTGATGGATAAGGAGGTGCAGTTGCCTGCTCTCACCACCTGGGGTCTGCCCGTCAGGAAGTCCAAGACCCACTGGCAGAGGTCATAGTTCAAGCCCAGGTCCCTGAGCTTGGCTATGAGTTTGGAGGGGACTATGGTATTGAATGCCGAGCTGTAGTCGATGAATAGCATTCTCACATAGTTCCCCTGCCTCTTGTCCAGGTGTGATGCTGCTGTGTGCAGCACATGGGCTATGGCGTCCTCCGTGGACCTGTTGGGGCAGTATGCAAATTGCAGGGGGTCCATGTTGATGGGGAGGGAGGAACAGATGTAGCAAGAAGATGAAAAAGTCCTTTGTTTTGACTCGAGAGGCGAAATGGCAGTGTGCAGCCATTTTGGATAATCACACTGAATTATTGCCGGTACACATGTACAAAAAACCTTTGTGAAATACAAATTTTCCGTGGGATTTTTTTATAAACTTTGGACCTGTATGACTATAAGACTTCAGGCTATGGAACCATTATGTTTTCTTGCTCCTACCTCTCAGCTGGAACTTAAAAACAGGCATCTGGCAACCAGTAAACAGAAATGTGAGTATACAAAATGTTTACTACAGCGTGTTCAAACCTATGTTACTCTATTTCATTAGCACTCAGTGTTTTTTCTTTATTGTGTAAAAAACTTTGGAATGTTACCTTTCAAAAGAGAAAAGGTCCTTTGCGCTATATATACATTATTCCTAAAATTGCTGCACTTTGTTAAAAATTGCGTTGATCTGACTGTTGGTTGTGTAGTAGCTAATAAACAAGATGTTTCTGCTTAAACATATGTATAATGTATATTCATAGATTCACTCGTATACCACAATCCATTTTAATTGAAAAATTTAACTTTTCGCATCAAATATTGATATACGTTTAATTTTGATTAATTAACTATACATTCAATAAAAAATATTTGTATCGAGTCTCACCACTACATAATACATAGCATAATACATAATATAATACATAGCATAATACATACCATAATGCATAGAGTAATACATAACATAATACATACGATAATGCATAGCATAATACATAACATAATACATAACATAATACATACCATAATGCATAACATAATACATACCATAATGCAGGGCCGCCTGGGAGAAATGCGAGGCGCTGTGCGAGATTTAAACGCAACTCATAATGAAACATGCTGTGGCATGCTGGGGAGGCTACATCAACTCAAGGGACACCAACAAGCTCAACAAGCTGGTGAGGAAGGCTAGCTCTGTGGTGGGAGTCGAGCTACCTAGACTTGAGGTGATGGCAGACAGGGGGATGATAAGGAAGCTGGCTGCCATCATGGAGAACCCCTACCACCCCCTCTACGACGAGCTAGTCAAGATGAGAAGCTCGTTCAGCCACAGACTCATTCCCCCCCGACACTCAACTAACCGCCTCGGACAGTCCTTCATACCAGCGGCCATCAGGCTCCACAACAGTGGGCAGCGACTAGCAGCCTCCAGGCTCCACAACAGGGGGCAGCGACTAGCAGCCTCCAGGCTCCACAACAGGGGGCAGCGACTAGCGGCCTCCAGGCTCCACAACAGGGGGCAGCGACTAGCAGCCTCCAGGCTCCACAACAGGGGGCAGCGACAGAGACTGCTACCAGACATTGACCTGGGACTTATAGGAACCCAAGGAGGACAACCTACACTACCTTAGGCTTACTGCACCTTAGGTGGATACTGTGATACTGTGAATAATGTATATTCAGTGGATACCGTGATACTGTGAATAATGTATACTCAGTAGATAGTAAATTATAACACTACCTTAGGCATACTGCACCTTATGTGGCACTGTGAATAATGTGAATATTTCTTCAGCTAGTCAGATAGTAAATTATATTCACCATATTGACCAAATTGTTTACACTGCCTGTGTTGTTTTTACTACCTGTACACTGTGTTGTTTTTACTACCTGTACCCCCCCCCCCCTCCCCCCATGCTGCTATGATGCCTGAATTTCCCCAAGGGGATCAATAAAGGAATATCTTAAACTGGCTGACATCTCACACTCTGACATCACAAACCCTAGCCAGCCTCAGAAGATTAGACCTAACCAAATTATAACCAAAGAAAAAGATAAATACATTACGTATTGGAATCAACTCACACAATCACAACACAAATTAGAAACATATTTGGCCCTAAACAGACAGTATACTGTGGCAGACTATCTCAGCACAGTAACTGATAAGAATCTAAGAAAGAATCTGACAAGGTACAGACTGAGTGACCATGGTTTGGCGATAGAGAAGGGCAGACACAGACAGACCTGGCTGCCCAGAGAGGAGAGGTTGTGCTGTCTTTGTGATGAGGGAGCCGTAGAGACAGAACTACATTTCCTAACACAATGTGAAAATTACAGAAATAATAGGGAGGAATTCTTTCCAAAAATTGAAATAATTTCCCCAGAATTCCAAAGTATGACAGAAGTGCAGAAATTGCCATTCCTCCTGGGGGAACAGAAAGAATGTGCAGTTTTAGCTGCAAAATATGTCAATTCATGTCACAAGAAAAGGGACAACCAGTAGGACACATATACTGTATATACATGTACCATGTTTTACTCACCGCACCATGTTGTTTGCTGTTTGTCATAATTGTGCTTTGGCAACATTTGTGAAATTTCATGCCAATAAAGCTTTTTGAATTGAATTGAGAGAGAGAGAGAGAGAGAGAGAGAGAGAGAGAGAGAGAGAGAGAGAGAGAGAGAGAGAGAGAGAGAGAGGCGGGTGCAGCACGAGAGAGACAGAGAGACACACACCACGGTGGGTGGGTGCAGCACGAGAGAGACACACACCACGGCGGGTGGGTGTAGCACGAGAGAGACATAGAGACACACACCACGGTGGGTGGGTGTAGCACGAGAGAAACAGAGAGACAGAGAGACACACACCACGGCGGGAACAGAATAGATTGCTTGAAAAACTCACCCTAACGCAGATTCAATAGCAAAGTTGGAAGGAGACGACGTCGATGCATTTTCCTACCATGGAGATGAAAAAGTTCACCAGCATCCATCCTCAGAGCTCCAATAGTGTATCTGCAGAGCCGCAGAGCCAGGAACAAGTCAGACACATTCTACAAACGTGTCTAATGTGAAATATATAAGCATATAAGCAAAACTAGATTTTATGTCTGTGATGAAAAAGGGCCTCGCGGGAAGGGGGACCTCAAAAAAAAAAAAAAAAAAAAATTATAAAAAAATAATAAATAAAAAAAAAAATATATTTTTTTTTCTCTTTTTTTTGCGAGGCCCCCCTTCCCGCGAGGCCCTGAGCGACCGCACTGCTCGCACACCCCCTGAGGCGGCCCTGCCATAATGCATAGCATAGTACATAACATAATACATACCATAATGCATAGCATAATACATAACATAATACACATAATACAGTGGCGGCTGGCGGACATGTTTCTAGGTGGGGCAGACCTATGTCTTGGGGATAAGGGTTCCGCACGGACAATATTTTTGGTTGCTTTCCTGTCTGCAAATCAGCTCCGGTTAGCTAGCATTAGCAAGCAGACAGTTTTTTTTTTGTATCCACTTTTTCTCCTAATTTTTCTACTTTTCTCCCAATTCCCAATTTCGTATTGCCAATTCTCAAGTATTGGTGTCAAATCTTAGCACTTTGAGATTTGGTTCTGTCATGGGGCTATCCCATGCCGTGTAATGGGAGCCGGAGTCTTAATTGGTTTAGCCCTGGTCCCCACATGTCATGCTACCAAACATTTAGCTTAGGCTTTTTGGCTTTGTTATGTTGTATATAGGTACTGGTAGAACCCAGGCATAGAAGACACACCTTCTGTTAAATCATAAACATGTTATCTGGATTTAAAGTAAATAAATGTATTAACAAATACCCTGTTTGTCTCTGTGCTCCCACTTGGTTCCTTGTAGAGTCTCTGGCTGCCCAACCAGAACTGGGAGAGGCCGAAGCCTTTTCTGGAGGGGAGATTTGGAAGGAACCAAGTGTGGTAGAGTACAGGGGGGGGGTTCATAATGAGAAGGGAATATGCTTATAAAGTGCCCTAATCACTGTTTTGTGATGGTACTGTAGATCAGTATGGAGTGATGTATCCATGTGGTACAGAATTATTTAATGTGTAAAATAATGTCTGTATTAATGAATTGATTGATTGTGATTTTGGTTTGTCCCTGTAGGAGGAGCTTCCAGGATAAAGCCTGGGATAGAAGCTCCTCTCAGGGAGAAGTAGCAGCAGGCTTGGAGAGAAACTCATGCTGGAGCTAGTTCCCTTAGCCAAGGGCCTAGTTGTTGATATTTTAATAATTAATAACTAAAATAATAATACATTTAGTATAATTTAGTATAATTTTTTTTTGTATCATTCCATTGGGGCTGTGGGGGTGCTAAATGTCTGAAGGAGTCGACTGAAGGCTTCTTGTCCTCTGCAAAAGCATGCGATTGGTCCACTGATGGATACATCTTGATATTCTAGTCTAGTGTGTTCATTAGATGGGTGAAATCCTCTTTCAGTGCCTCTGTGCCTGTTTTCATAGGCAGTTAGCCTCTGGTATGCGTGCCATTAGCGTTAGCCACGCTTCTAGGCCTCTTTTCTTTTGGAAAGAATGATAAATTTTTTTTATAATTTCTTTTTTTCTTTTTTGTATTAGACTAAGAGGTTGGCAGTCGACTATGTACGGCTCCTTTTGACCGATTAGTCGACTAATCGACTAATAAGGGTCAGCCCTACCGTGCTATCATACAGTTTCTTTATGGGTAGACTCTGGTATGAGGTAGGTAGTGACATCTAAATATAAAAACGTGAGAAAAATAAACCGTGGACAGCTGTCAATCACTGGACTCTGTGTTTAATTGGCCTGTAGGAGGGCCGGCGTGTGGGCTTGACTGCATCTGATTCAGTGCAGCTGTGCCTAATTGTAGCATGTGCTTATTTCAGTTTTTAATTATTTATTTTGAGTCTCGCTGGGTGAGTTCCTTCCTCATCATTCTCCTTTGTGTTGGCTCGCCGAGTGAGTGAGTGAGTGAGTGAGTGAGTGAGTGAGTGAGTGAGTGAGTGAGTGAGTGAGTGAGTGAGTGAGTTCTGTAAAAGCCCCTGAGAATGTGCTTCATACAGTAAAAAAAGTAAGTAAAAGAGGAATAAAGTCCCAACACACAATTAATGTAAAAATGCAGACAATGAGGTACAAAAACTTTGTTTTTTTTAAGGCAGAATGCTAAAATTAGGTATGGATCAGGCCACGTGAGCGGATCGGCGCGGCCGAGAAATCCGCTCTTCGCTCTTTAAAGCTTGGTCCGCTCCGCTAATCGCTCATGTTGACCCCGCCCCCAAGTCGCTCTCCGCTCGCTCCCCGCTCACCTTGAATCGAGCGCTTGCCGCTCCCCGCGCCAGATAGCTCGGCAGTTTTTTTTTTTTTTTTTTTGAGCATGGTGTAAATTAGCTCAAACTACAACAGTCTACACCCCCTGGGCCCCTTAACAATTGTTTGTATTGAGCCGCATTGTAATTGTACCCATTCTGCAATGTTAAATAACGTTGTTTATCCATTCACTAGCTCTACTAAGCGATGATAGGCTAGCCGAGCCACAATGCTATGGTCGCTGCCATTAACGTTAGCATGTAAGCTAACGTCAACAACAATGGCGTCGATACTTTTTCTAACAGGAGTGAGTGAAGGAGGAGGAGTGAAGCCTGAACATGATATCACAGGTTCACCCTTCTCATTGGTTGAAAATGGCCTTCATGTTTGTACATCGCCATCTGTTGCTTTGGCATTGTACTGCATGTATATTATTACATCAGTGTTAAACCACTGTGAGCGGCCTGGAGTGGATTGGAGCGGAGGAGAACTCTCGCTCCGGACGTCGCGCCGACTCATTTTAAAACCCACTCCTCGCTCACGTCAAAACCGGCCGCTCCGCGCCCCACGCCGCTCACGCTCCGATCCGCTCACATGCACTGGTATGGATGTAGTGCAAATCTCTTCAATAAATAGATACAATATGGTGTAGTGTTAAAGTGTCTAAAGTGAGTGTTAATGTGAGTGTTTAAAGTGAGTGTGTGCATTGAATGTAGATGGATGGTGTTGTGAAGGATCAGATTAAACCGAATATATATATTTATTTATGGATATATATTTAATAGTATTTGTATATCGTTTGATATCCCTTGTATATTCCTTGTACATATACACTGAATATCCCTTTAGTCTACTAACAGCCCATAATAGTTTCATTCTCTCATTGGACAAGAACCTGGCGCCAGCAGCCAAGCCCCTTGGTTCAAGTTCAATCGTGCCGACGAACATGTCGTTACAAGCCCGGTTCCGCGTAGGAATACGTCTGGCGAAATACGAATGGTACTATTTGTTCACAGCGCATATATATATGGCGCAAGTAAAGTAGAACTTTCTTTTAGTCCTTTAGTCCTTTACCCTCCAACCTAGTAACAGACGTGAAGCCTCACCCACGACCCACGTGTGGTGCAGTATGGCCTACTTGGCCTCAGAATAGGCATTGAGACACCGTGTGGATTAATAGTTGAATTGTCATAGTTTGGCACTATACCGTCGTGTGGGACGTATTTCTATTAAGTTAATAATAGTCTATTATGTATGGTGCATCGTTCGGTTAGAGTTATAAAGTAAGCAGTACCCCCATCGTTCCTGGAGTTATCTAGAGTCTTAACCAGGCTGGGCAGACCACGTGTGGTGCTTTCATCCGAGGAGTTCTGGGCCAGGACGAGTGGACCTGTACATTGGATTACTTTACCCGGACGACGGCGAGCCCTACACGGCTTGGATTATCTACTTGCTTTGGGTGCTTTGATTATGCCATGGATAACCGCCAACACTGCTGAGTGTTGGAACTACCCCCCGAGAGGAGTCCAGGTGAGACGGCGCTCTACCCCGAGTGAGGTCGCCTCACGTCTCTTCGTTGTGGACCGGCAGCTACCGTCTACAAGAGGGCCCAGCTGTATTCATCTGTGGACCGAGGTTCTGTGGGCACCGTGTTCAGCACTCTGAATTCTCCCAAGAAATCGTCGGCCAGATGGGATATCGCCAGCGGCTCTCCTAACCCCCCCCCCCCCTACTGACTTACAACCAGCGGGACCCCCCTTTAGTGTATCCAGCTATAATCATTTAAGTACCATCGCTATAGTTCCCTAAAGAACCAGGTTGCATACTTGCTCCCTGCGTAACCAGAGATTGGACATTCAATGTTGATTTGCCTACGAATACTCATTTGCCTTACAAGTGCATTCAAATCATAAATGTCATTAAGTGAACGTTGTATATACCCTTTGCTATATAAAATATTCGATTTATACATTTGTGTGGACTTCGTTTCATCAGGTGGGAAAGTGTTCATCATATCTATATCATGTACTGTGTGGCCAGTAGTTAAAGTACATACTCGGTAGTGGTTTAATGATACCATACTTATCAATACAGTCAGGGAATTGTACCCCTCAGTTACAATTGGTCCTTCGAGCCGGAGGGTAACTAGTGTAATATTAATATAGTGTTAATAATATTGAAATGGCCTATGATGAACACTCCACGAAACGGTCCTCCTAACGTAGAGCGCCCGCGGCGCAGACGACAGACACCTCAGTACTTAGAGGATTACGCTGTCAGTCAACTACCTAGCCTTCGACAAACGGTAAACGCGGTAAAAGTAGAAAGTAAAATTATGTCTGACCTTAACGACCAGGTTACCCCGACCACAGAGGCCCTAGTGGGTTCTAATGTAACTGACCAAGCTCACGGTGGGGACCAGGAGGGAACTGACATGCCTTTACCCCCCGCCAATACCGAAGAAGTAGTCCCCGACCAGCCCCGGGAGGAAGACAACCCTACAGAGAGAGAACTCTGCACGGAAGAAGAGGAAGAGAGCGCCGAGGAAATAGAGCTCCAGGACTCCCCAACGAGTACAGCCAGGAGCGGCTCACCTCTACAACCGTCTTCCCCCAGCGAAGCGGAGAGGATGCTATCACAGGCGTTCCTCGTCAGCCTGACAGCCTCTACCGAACGCGATCGACTCCAGGGTGAACGCGATCGACTTCAGGGTGAACGCGATCGACTCCAAGCACAGACGCTTAGCGAGCGCGAACAACTCCAAGCGCAACAACGGAGCGAAGAAGAGCGCATACGCCTGGAGATGAGACGCCTTCAGACGGAAGAGAATATGGCAAGAGACCGGGCCGACGCCCAGCGCGCCGCTGCCGGTGCCCAAAGAGAGGCAGATCTCACCAAGCGCGAAGCCGAGCGCGACAGACTACAAGCGCAGCTAATGGAGCAGCTGATCCTCAAGGCAACACCCTCTCCCTCCGCCAGGGGTTCAAGGAACTCGTCGAGACAACAGTCAAGGGCAGCGTCTCCTAACCGAGCAAGCGACCCTGAACTTGACCAACAGACCAAGCCTATACCCCCCGCAGACCCCCTTCCCAGACCGGTCCAAGCGAGACCCAGCTACAAGGAAGGAGCGGCATACACTGCGGAGAAGCTAAATAAACGACTACAGGATCTAGAGGACCTGATAGAAGAAGAAGAGGGAGAGGAGGAGAACCAAGCCCGACGACAGCACAGTACTCCACCGGACCAGGAGGTCCAGTACAGCCCAGGCTATACCCCCGCGGCGCTGCGCTACAGACCCCCGACTCTATTCACGGGTGAGCATGACGCACGACCAGCCCCGAGGAATAGCACCTGGACCAGCGGGCCATGGTACCCTGCCGGTACCAGCCCACAGAGAGGCGCAAGAGGAGACTCGCCTAGGAGGTCTCTCCCCCAACGCTCGCCGATGTATCAGCCATCCACGGCGTCATACATTGCCACACCGACGTTTCCAGACTTCACCTATGAGAATCGAGCACAGTACACGGAGCTCCGGATGTGCTTAGAGACAATGATGGTGGATATCGCTGATGAACGCCACAAGTATGCAATATTACTGAAGCACCTGAAAGTACCGTGAGCGCACAATATAGCGCTAGCCTATGCCACCTCTACGACCCCATACACCGCGGCTCTAGCAGCGCTGGACCAGAGATATGGACGTATATGGGATTACGTAATCCAAGAGATAAGGCATATTGATCGCCTACCCCCAGCAACAGACAATCGCTCATTAGACGACCTGTCTATAAAAGTGCAGTCCCTGGTAGGGATGCTGGGAGCGCAACGGGAAAAGGGTATGCACGAGCTATACGCCAACTCTAACGTCGAGAGGATTTTAGAGAAGCTGCCACCCGCCAGACAAGAGCGCTTCAGGCGGCAGAGAGACCACCGTGATCCTAACGGTCCCGAACCATCCCTCCTCGATCTAGCCGACTTCCTGGCGAGAGAAGTCAGCAGCTTACGACTGGATACGTTCGTGCGGAGCACACCAAGCTCCAGAGAGGGACCCAGGAGAATAAACGATGGAAGAAGATCGGTGACTGTCATGCACCAATCAGAATCAGTACCGAGCAGTAAGAACCACAGTACCCCCTCGAGAAAAGAGAAGTGGAAGATGGTGTGCCCGTACTGCGAGAAGGAACACTGGCTGTCACAATGTGACCTGTTCACAAAGATGAATGCAGAAGAAGTGAGTCAATGGATAAAGTCCAACAGGCGTTGTTACCGATGTGCGCGCAGTCACATGGCAGCCGAATGCCGCCTAAAGAAGAGGTGCAGTCGGTGTGACGGAGCCCATCTAGATGTACTACACGACAGTAACAGAAGAAAGCCTGCACCTGCACCATCGAGCAGCACCAAGGCAAGTGTCATGTACATTGACCCCGCCAGCAGCAGCGGCGCCCAAGTGCTCTTAAAGGTAGTCCGTGTAACATTGAGCTACCAAGATAAAGTCATGGACACTTACGCCGTCCTTGATGACGGGTCAGAGAAGACCCTTCTGCTCGCGTCCGCTGCGGCCCAGCTGGGACTGCGGGGGAGCGAGAACCAAATGACGATTCGGACAATAAGAAGAGATTAAAGACGATAAAGGCCGAGAATGTCTCCTTCACTATCGCAGCAAGCGGGCAGCCAGAGCGACGGTATAGGATTACAAATGCTTTCACCAGCCAAGAAATAGGACTATCACAGTACACCTACCCCATCGCCAAGCTGATGGATAAATATGTGCACCTGCGTCAACTACCTATCCCGCTCATAGACGGCGCCACCCCGACCCTGCTGATAGGCTCCGACCATGCAGACCTCATAGTCCCGATAGACCGGGTCCATACAGGACCCCGAGGCTGTCCTGCAGCAGTCGAGACCCGCCTAGGGTGGACACTACAAGGCCCCCTCGCTAAATCTCTCAACCGAACAGCAGCCACTAGCTGCCTCCACTCCAGAGCGACAGAAGAAGACACCACTCTCCTGCAGCATGTCGAGAGGCTATGGACACTAGAGACAATGCCCTTTAAGAACGAAAAGAAAGACATTCGTTCTAAAGAAGACATTTACGCCATAAACCTCCTCGAGCAAGGGACAAAGAGAGTCACAGTCGGCGGAGTGATGAGATACGCAACTCCACTCCTGAGGCGAGAGGGAATGCCCACCTTTCACGCAAATAAAGACGCCACGGAGCGGTATCTATTGAACACAGAGCGGCGCCTAGCCAAAGACCCCGCTCAAGAGAGCGTGTACCGCGCTGAGATTGAGAAGCTAATCACAGCGGGACACGTGACAAAGATTGACATTAAAGAGGCCGATCAGACGACCGAATCATGGTACGTGCCGCACCACAAGGTCCACCACAACGGCAAGGATCGCATTGTGTTTAACTGCAGCTACCAGATCGGATCCCAAAATCTGAATAAAGAGCTCTTGCCCGGCCCCACACTCGGCCCCTCTCTACTAGGCGTGCTACTACGCTTCCGCCAGGACAAGGTGGCTATCAGCGGGGATATCAAAGGGATGTTCCTGCAGGTGAGACTAGTGGAGGAGGACAAGCCCCTGCTGCGGTTCCTATGGAGAGAGAGGATCGGAGATGAGCACCCAGCCATCTACCAGTGGGAAGTCCTCCCCTTCGGAACCACATGCAGCCCGTGCTGTGCTACATTTGCACTACAGAAACACGTCGCAGAGGACCCAGCAGCAGATGAAGAGGTCCGACACAGTGTGAAGAACAGTTTCTACGTGGACAACTGTTTACAAAGCGTTTCGACTCAAGAAGAAGCCGAGGTTCTCCTACTCAAGCTACGCGCCTCCCTGATCAAAGGCGGCTTTGATCTCAGGCAGTGGGCCAGCAGTGACCCGCACGTATTGCGCAGCCTCTCCCCCGCGGACAAGGCTGCCAGCAGCGAGACCTGGATGGCGACAATCCCAGGAGAAGCCCAAGAAATGACACTAGGACTAGTCTGGCGCTTCAAAACAGACTCGCTCCACTATAGACACAAACCCCTGACCACGGAGCAGGGAAGGTCGACGGCGATACCGACCACCAGACGGAGTGTGTACAGAACACTCGCCAGACAATATGACCCGTTGGGATGTATTCTATCTTACACCACCAGGGCAAAGATGATTGTACGAGCACTATGGGACAAGGACCAGGGCTGGGACGACCCAATACCCGCACACCTTGCCTCCACATGGAGAGAGTGGGAGACGGAGCTCCGCTCACTCCCATGCGTCAATATACGCCGCAGCTACTTCCCACCCACAGTGAGGCCAGAGACATGCAAGATGGATCTACACGTCTTCAGTGACGCCTCCGAAGTAGCCTATGGATCGGTGGCCTACTTGCGTGCCCAAGAGAAGGGAGGAGAGATACACACTGCTTTCATCCTGGCTCGCTCAAGAATAGCCCCACGAAAGCAACAATCTATCCCGCGTCTAGAGCTCTGCGCAGCCCTAGCAGGAGCGCATCTAGCCACGTTAATCCAACGTGAACTCACCATTCCGGTGCACAGAACAATCTTGTGGTCAGATTCCACGACAGTACTCACATGGATCAAGTCTGATTCATGCAGATACAAGGTCTTCGTGGGAGTCAGAGTCACCGAGATTCAAGAGTTAACAGAAGCAGCGAGCTGGCGGTATGTGGACACCAAACACAACCCAGCTGACGTCATCACCCGGGGAATGTCCCTAGATGACCTCACCCGTCGCAACATCTACAGTGACGGACCAGAATTCCTCAAGCTCCCGGAAGAAGAGTGGCCTACGCCCACCCCACGGGAAGCGAGTAAAGAGGAGGCTGAGAACAAGAAACCTATGTTCTGTGGACTGAGCACAGTCGCCTCCACAGACCCCAACATAGATGATTGCATTACCCTACAGAGTGCGCAGCTAAAGACATTTCTGCGGCACCACCCAGAGATTCAGCCCACTGCCGACATTTCAGCAGCTGACTACGAAGAAGCAGAACTTCTTCTACTACAACGAGCCCAGAGAGACTCGTTCCCCGATGAGCTAGACTGTCTACAGGGAGGAAAGCCCGTCCCATCAGACAGCAGACTGCTCCACCTGGCACCCGAGAGCGACGCCCATAATCTCATCAGAGTGGGTGGTCGTCTGCGGAGAGCCCCCGATCTACCGGATGACGCTAAGTACCCGATAGTCTTGAACAGCCGACACAAGGTCACAGAGCTGATCATAAAGAAATACGACGAGGATGTACACCACGCAGGAGCAGAGAGAGTCTTCGCGGAGATCAGACGTCGCTATTGGATACTTCAAGGAAGAGAAGCAGTGCGACGCTTCCAGCGAACCTGTCTAGACTGCCGAAAGTGGCGCGCGCAGCCCAGCATACCCCGGATGGCTGACCTACCTCCCTGTCGCCTCCGACTCGGCGACAAGCCATTCCACTCCACAGGCATGGACTGTTTTGGCCCGTTGTATATAAAGAAAGGAAGAGGAACCGAGAAGCGGTGGGGTATTGTATTCAAATGCATGACCACCAGAGCGATACATATCGAACTCCTTCCGACCATGGGCACAGACTCATTCCTTATGGCCTTCCGAAGATTCACATCACGGAAAGGAAAACCGTCTACATTGTTGTCTGATCACGGGACAAACTTCAAAGGCGGAGAAAGAGAGCTGAGAGAGAGCTTCCAAGCTATGGGCCCAGAACTTAAGACCCACCTCGCTCCATCCCAGATTGACTTCCAGTTTAATCCCCCGAACGCACCCCACTTCGGTGGAACCTGGGAACGAGAAGTACGTTCAATAAAGACAGCCCTGTACGCCGTGCTAGGGGCCCAGACCGTGGCGGAAGAAGTCCTAATGACAGTCCTCACGGAGATCGAGGGAGTATTGAACTCCAAGCCCCTCGGCTACGTCTCCAGTGATGTAGCAGATGTCGACCCAGTCACCCCCAACACACTCTTGATGGTGCGGCTGGACCCCGCGCTACCCCAGACAATGTACAGGCCTGAAGAAGCGAACGGCCGAAGAATGTGGAGGTACAGTCAAGTACTAGCTGACAAGTTTTGGAACAGCTTTCTACTCCACTACCTACCGTCTCTACAGACCCGCCAGAAGTGGGTAAAAGAGAGAGACAATTTGACAGAAGGAACAGTCGTCATGATTATCGACCAGTCACTACCCAGAGCTATGTGGCCGGCTGGCCGCGTAAGCAAAGTGATCACCGGTGCCGATGGCAAGGTCCGAGCAGCCGAGGTGCTCGTCCAAGGGCGAACTTACACACGACCCGTGGCGAGGCTAATAGAACTGCCCAGACTCCCAGACACTATCGATGACGACCATGACCCCACGACTTTGTGAGTTGACTGACCCTTACAGCGGACCTTGAGTGGTAGACAGTGCGGTTAATCTGTCTCTGCTTAGCTAATTAGGTGGGACTAATTAGGGTGCGGCTGTTGTGAAGGATCAGATTAAACCGAATATATATATTTATTTATGGATATATATTTAATAGTATTTGTATATCGTTTGATATCCCTTGTATATTCCTTGTACATATACACTGAATATCCCTTTAGTCTACTAACAGCCCATAATAGTTTCATTCTCTCATTGGACAAGAACCTGGCGCCAGCAGCCAAGCCCCTTGGTTCAAGTTCAATCGTGCCGACGAACATGTCGTTACAAGCCCGGTTCCGCGTAGGAATACGTCTGGCGAAATACGAATGGTACTATTTGTTCACAGCGCATATATATATGGCGCAAGTAAAGTAGAACTTTCTTTTAGTCCTTTAGTCCTTTACCCTCCAACCTAGTAACAGACGTGAAGCCTCACCCACGACCCACGTGTGGTGCAGTATGGCCTACTTGGCCTCAGAATAGGCATTGAGACATCGTGTGGATTAATAGTTGAATTGTCATAGTTTGGCACTATACCGTCGAGTGGGACGTATTTCTATTAAGTTAATAATAGTCTATTATGTATGGTGCATCGTTCGGTTAGAGTTATAAAGTAAGCAGTACCCCCATCGTTCCTGGCGTTATCTAGAGTCTTAACCAGGCTGGGCAGACCACGTGTGTGCATCCGAGGAGTTCTGGGCCAGGACGAGTGGACCTGTACATTGGATTACTTTACCCGGACGACGGCGAGCCCTACACGGCTTGGATTATCTACTTGCTTTGGGTGCTTTGATTATGCCATGGATAACCGCCAACACTGCTGAGTGTTGGAACTACCCCCCGAGAGGAGTCCAGGTGAGACGGCGCTCTACCCCGAGTGAGGTCGCCTCACGTCTCTTCGTTGTGGACCGGCAGCTACCGTCTACAAGAGGGCCCAGCTGTATTCATCTGTGGACCGAGGTTCTGTGGGCACCGTGTTCAGCACTCTGAATTCTCCCAAGAAATCGTCGGCCAGATGGGATATCGCCAGCGGCTCTCCTAACCCCCCCCCCCCCTACTGACTTACAACCAGCGGGACCCCCCTTTAGTGTATCCAGCTATAATCATTTAAGTACCATCGCTATAGTTCCCTAAAGAACCAGGTTGCATACTTGCTCCCTGCGTAACCAGAGATTGGACATTCAATGTTGATTTGCCTACGAATACTCATTTGCCTTACAAGTGCATTCAAATCATAAATGTCATTAAGTGAACGTTGTATATACCCTTTGCTATATAAAATATTCGATTTATACATTTGTGTGGACTTCGTTTCATCAGGTGGGAAAGTGTTCATCATATCTATATCATGTACTGTGTGGCCAGTAGTTAAAGTACATACTCGGTAGTGGTTTAATGATACCATACTTATCAATACAGTCAGGGAATTGTACCCCTCAGTTACAGATGGGTTGATGTTCAGTGATGCCAGTAACTAGTTACTAAGTAAATTCAGTAAATAGTCATCTAACTTGTTACTTTTTACAAGCCGGTAATCTGATTACAGTTACTTTTCCAAGTGGCTGTGCGTTACTATTTAGTTACTCTCATAATGCTGATGATAAGAGAGCCATAGGTACAGTCAGCTAGACCGGAGACGGGACGTGCGCTCACACACGCACGCACACAGCCACACACACATGTTTACGCTTATAGCTGATTTTAGAATGGCTTCTTGAGAGAGAGTGAGAGTGAGGATTTTAGAATGACTACTTGAGAGAGAGTGAGAGAGTGAGAGTGAGGGAGATTCTTGTTACACGCGACTTGCGGAGTACGCACTAGGTCCGTTGTCTCAGAATGGATTGATTGATTGATTGATTGATTGAAAACTTTATTAACAGATTGCAGAATGGGTACAATACAGTACAGCTCAATACACACAATTGTTAAGGGGATGCAGACCAGAGAAAGACTTTCGTCTTGTTTACATCAGGGTCCCCCATTTTCAATTCATCAGGACATATATGACATACATGACATACAGATAGTCAGTACTGCTACATCTATACATTTATGACATACCAGATTTGCAAATACAGTACTGTTTGTGATACAAAAGGAGTCAAGAAAAGGGAGTATATACATTTGACGTAGAAACTGTACATTGGAGGAGTTTTGGTGGGGTTGTGTGGGGGGGGGGTTGGGTACATTGGGATATTGACAACCATACTGGGTAATTTACATTGGAGGTGGTTGGGGGGGGGGGGGGAGAAACACTGTATAAACAAGCAAAACTGTACATTGGGGGGGGGGGGGGAGACACTGTACAAACAAGCAAAATTGTACATTGGACTATTGACAAAACCATACTAGGTAAATGACTGTACATTGGAGGGGGTTGGGTTAGGACATTTACAGGGGCCAGTTTTGAATTGCAGTCTCCCGTAGGTGTCCCGTGAGATTGGTTTTGAAAGTGGGTAGTGATCCACATTCCTTTACAGCTTTGGGTAGGGCGTTCCACATTGATGTGGCATAATTGCGAAACGTGTTTAGTCCCTTATTTGAGCCGAATCTGGGTTTAACATGATTTGTGGAGCTCCCTCTGGTGTTGTGATCGTGGTATTCACTGACCTTTGGGAAGTATTTTTACATGTACATGGGTACCGTGGTCGTGTAGTGTATCTTGTAGACCAGGCCCATTGCAAGTTGCTGTACTCTGTCGTCTACTCTAAGCCATCCTAGGTTGTCAAAGTGGGCAGGGGTGAGGTGGGTTCTAGGAGTAAGGTCAAGCAGTAGTCTGACCAGTTTGTTTTGAGATGTTTGTAATTTTGTTTTTAGCACCTTTGAGGTGCTTTGGTACCATGAGGTGCAAGCATAGTCGTAGTACCCTTGAATGAGTGCTCCTGCCAGAGTCTTCAGGGTATTCCTGTTTACCAGAGAGGAGATCCGGTACAAGAATCGAGTTCTTTGGTTGACTTTTTTTATTACATTGCATGCCATTTTGTCACAGGAGAGATTAGCCTCTAGGATGGAACCCAGGTAGGTAATTTCATCTTTCCTTGTGACAATATTGTCACCCACTGTAACTGAGAAGCCGTCGGTCTTGCTGAGTTTGTTATTTGAACCGAAGAGAATGGACTCCGTTTTGCCCATGTGTAATGATAGTTTGTTATCAGCGAGCCATATGCGGATTCTGCCTAGTTCCGAGCTGAGGGTTTTTTCAACCTGTAACTTGTTCTTGTCAGAGACCAGCAGGGCTGGGTCGTCCGCAAACAGGAACAAGTTGCAGTCACAAGCTGACGACATGTCATTTGCATAAATTAGGAACAGTAGCGGTCCTAGTATGCTTCCTTGTGGAACACCACAGCTCACTGTGAGGGGGGGATAGGGTACCGTTTACCTCCACCATCTGTTCCCTCCCCTCAAGGTAGGATTGCATCCAGCTCACTGATAGACTATCAAGACCAATTGCTTTTAGCTTGTCAGTCAGAATGGAGTGATTGACAGTGTCGAAGGCCTTTTGTAGGTCCAGCATGACCATGCCGCAGTATTTGCCCGCGTCCACCTCTTGTTTGATGTGGTCATGGAGTGCCACATGGTCAATGGATGGAATGCCTGAGCAGTGAACAGCTGTGACCTTATATGGCCTGATGGCTGATGACGTCTCATGATGACCTGTCTGAGCAGCCAATCATGATTTATGACATATGCACTTTCAATAAAGCATTATTATTAAAAAAAAATAAAAAAAAATGTTGTCATTCTTATCTTGTGGCAGCAGCAGGGGGAACAACGACGACTTAGTAACCTAGTTACTTTTAAAGTAACTGAGTTACTTTGATAATCGAGTAATCAGTAAAGTAACTAGATTTCTTTTTAAAGGAGTAATCAGTAATCAGATAACTTTTACAAGTAATCTGTAGCATCACTGTTGATGTTACATAAAGTCATTGAGCATCCTGATGGTCTGGGGGATAGAAGCTCCTTCTGAATCTCTCCATAGCTGTTCACTGTCTCTCTTCATTGTGTTCCTTTATCTCTCTCCCCCCTCTCCCCCCTCTCCCCCCTCCTTCGATCTCTGGGACTCCTGCATTAGTCACCTCATTATGTTGCCTAATTAGTTGATTGTGTCTCTGGCTGATGTCAGGCCTGCAGAGCCACAGAGACTCACTGACACCATCTTTAATATATGCTAATAGAAAATACATTTATCTGCATAGTTTTACATAAGAAAGAAGCCATCTGTCTGGAGGCCTTTCATCGTGTTCACATAAAACTGAGTCAGAAAGTCACAACTTACATGTGACACAGAATAACGTTTGCACTGTTATCTTTCCCGGTCGTGATCTTTTTTAACGTGATTGTTCGACTTTTGTTCATTAACACATTCAGAGCCAGCCGGATATGACCAAATTAGGGCTTGTAGGCCAGCGCTTTAATCAATGGGAGGACGGGGATATTTGCGAACGCTTAAAATATATCTTAAATTATGGGTCTAATACACCCGCCGCTTATCAATGACTTGCTTGCAGTCAACATGTACGAAACGGATTGTTTTTTCATCTGTACATTTCCGTTTTATACCGTTTTTGAATAAGAGTATAGTTTCGGAGAGTCCTAATAATTTCAGAGAAATTCCGCGATAATAGCCCTTTAGTGGAATACACAAAACACGTTGTCATTTTTCGGCTGATTTATGAATCGTTTTCAAATAAATGCTAGATTATCGATAGTATATACATTTACATTTACATTTAGTAATTTAGCTGACGCTTTTATCCAAAGCGACTTACAAGTTCTGTATGACAGGTCATCAGGAAGGGCACAACTCCATAGTGTCTTTATACCTGTATCACTGTACATATTGATACTACCATAGTGTCTTTATACCTGTATCACTGTACATATTAATACTACCAAAGTGTCTTTATACCTGTATCACTGTACATATTAATACTACCATAGTGTCTTTATACCTGTATCACTGTACATATTGATTCTACCATAGTGTCTTTATACCTGTATCACTGTACATATTAATACTACCATAGTGTCTTTATACCTGTATCACTGTACATATTAATACTACCATAGTGTCTTTATACCTGTATCACTGTACATATTGATACTAAACTCTGTACACACATCTGATCAGCACTGTTACTCAGTCAGTGGTACTCTCATTATATTATATATGGCCTCCAAGTTCCCACTAAGTCTCTGATTCAGAAGATTCCCTTCAACTATGGAACTCGTAGTTCATAGTCGAGCTCTAATACACGCACGCACACGCACACACGCACATGCACACACACACACACACACACACACACACACACGCACACACACACACGCACAGTACATCAAAGTTAATCAGGCTCATTAGGAGCTGGTTGAAAAGCAGTTTTCTCTGGGCTGACAGTAACCCTACAGCCAACTCACAGCACTCCTATTGATTGGAGCAGTATGGGCCCTGTTATCAAACAACCTCACATTAACCATGCATCAAGCTCTCCTCCACATCTCTGAGTGTGTGTGGGAGGGTGTGCGTGTGTGTGTGTGTGTGTGCGTGTGTGTGTGTGTGTGTGTGGTGTGTGTGTGTGTGTGTGTGTGTGTGTGTGTGCACCCATAATAATAGCAACTGTCGATCCGACCACATCCAATACAAGAGTTTCCATGGCGATGAGGTCAGTGATGTCATTAGCTACAGTGCAGCACTCAGCCAGGCAGACTAATGCCCCTTTTCCACTGCATGGTACCTACTCGACTCTACTCTACTCTACTCTGCATTTTCGGTTCACCATTACCAAAGTACCTGGTACCAGGTACTTTTTGGGTACTTTTTGGGTACTTTTTTAGTGTCTGCTCTGTCGAGGTTCCAAACGGGTAGAAGTGGTACCAGAAAAGTGACGTGAAACACTGCAGACCACTGATTGGTCAGAAGAGAGACGCGTCACACGTTGGAGCGTCTGCACAAAAACAGAAAGCCGCCATCTTTAATGCCTCGCTTAGGATTCATTATTTGTTTGCAGCAGGAACAAGTGCAATAAACAAAAAAGGATAGATTCACTGTGTATTCTGCCTCATTTATTGATGAAACAAAACCAACATCAACACAATTTACCACCGAGCGGAGAGTTTACTCTCACAAAAAGATAGCTGATTTGTTAAGCTTGTTGTTAGCTTAAGGTGCAAATGTGCTTGCGTTTTAGCATGGCTAGCGAACATAGCGTGATCAATATAACTCGCTATTGATTGTTTGTACTAGTAACGTTAATGCTAGTAGAATAGACACAACGTGAGGTAATCACCATCCATTTTAAACCGGTTATTACCTAATGCTAACGTTAGCAGATAGACGCGAGAGGTAACGTTAAAGCTTGCTGTTAGCTTAGGTGTTAATGTGCTAACGTTAAAGCTTGTAGAATAGACACAATGAGAGGTAATGTTAACGTTTGCAGAATAGACACGAGAGGTAGCGTTAACGTTAGCAGAATAGAGTCTGGTTAATGTTGTTATTGATTGATTGATTGAAAACTGTGTTTTACTCTGGCTTGCTCCAAGCCCTCACGGACACAGCTATGCTGGAGCTCTCATGGCTATATGCCAGTGGCCCCGCCTCCCCACACGGAGACAAACTGAGTACTACCTGCAGTGGAAAAGGAACGAAGTACCAGGTACCTAAAGCGGGTAGAGTAGAGTAGGGTAGAGTCGAGTAGGTACTATGCAATGGAAAAGAGGCATAACAGTACAGTAGGTCTCTCTCTGGTATCTTTGGTCTCTCTAGTCTCTCTCTGGTGTCTCTCTCTCTCTGGTCTCTCTCTGGTCTCTCTCTGGTCTCTCTCTAGTCTCTCTCTGGTCTCTCTCTGGTCTCTCTGGTCTATCTCTGGTCTCTCTCTGGTCTCTCTCTGGTCTCTGGTCTCTATCTGGTCTCTCTCTCTGGTATCTCTCTGGTCTCTCTGGTCTCTCTCTGGTCTCTCTCTGGTCTCTCTCTCTGGTATATCTCTGGTCTCTCTATGGTCTCTCTATAGTCTATCTCTAGTCTCTCTGGTCTCTCTGGTCTCGCTGGTCTCTCTCTGGTCTCTCTCTGGTCTCTCTCTAGTCTATCTGGTCTCTCTGGTCTCTCTCTGGTCTCTCTCTGGTCTCTCCCTGGTCTCTCTAGTCTATCTGGTCTATATCTGGTATCTCTCTGGTCTCTATCTGGTCTCTCTTTCTGGTCTCTCTATCTGGTCTTTCTGGTCTCTCTCTTGTCTCTCTCTGGTCTCTCTTTCTGGTCTTTCTGGTCTCTCTCTTGTCTCTCTCTGGTCTCTCTCTGGTCTATCTCTCTGGTATCTATCTGGTCTCTCTCTAGTCTCTCTCTAGTCTCTCTCTAGTCTATCTCTGGTCGCTCTCTGGTCGCTCTCTGGTCTCTCTCTAGTCTCTCTATGGTCTCTCTATGGTCTCTCTCTGGTCTCTCTCTGGTCTCTCTGGTCTCTCTGGTGTCTCTGGTGTCTCTCCGGTCTCTCTGATCTCTCTGGTATCTCTCTGGTCTCTCTGGTCTCTCTGGTCTATCTCTGGCTTGTAGGCGTGTATAAAGATGAAGGCGTGTATAAAGATGAAGGTGTGTATAAAGATGAAGGCATGTATAAAGATGAAGACATGTATAAAGATGAAGGCGTGTATAAAGATGAAGGCGTGTATAAAGATGAAGGCATGTATAAAGATGAAGACATGTATAAAGATGAAGGCGTGTATAAAGATGAAGGCATGTATAAAGATGAAGGCATGTATAAAGATGAAGGCATGTATAAAGATGAAGGCATGTATAAAGATGAAGGCGTGTATAAAGATGAAGGCGTGTATAAAGATGAAGGCATGTATAAAGATGAAGGCGTGTATAAAGATGAAGGCGTGTATAAAGATGAAGGTGTGTATAAAGATGAAGGCATGTATAAAGATGAAGACATGTATAAAGATGAAGGCGTGTATAAAGATGAAGGCGTGTATAAAGATGCAGGCGTGTATAAAGATGTAGCAGGCGTGTATAAAGATGAAGGCGTGTATAAAGATGAAGGCATGTATAAAGATGAAGGCATGTATAAAGATGAAGGCGTGTATAAAGATGAAGGCATGTATAAAGATGAAGGCGTGTATAAAGATGAAGGCATGTATAACGATGAAGGCGTGTATAAAGATGAAGGCGTGTATAAAGATGAAGGCATGTATAAAGATCAAGGCGTGTATAAAGATGAAGACATGTATAAAGATGAAGGCGTGTATAAAGATGAAGGCGTGTATAAAGATGAAGCCGTGTATAAAGATGAAGGCGTGTATAAAGATGAAGGCATGTATAAAGATGAAGGCATGTATAAAGATGAAGGCGTGTATAAAGATGAAGACATGTATAAAGATGAAGGCATGTATAAAGATGAAGACATGTATAAAGATGAAGGCGTGTATAAAGATGAAGGCATGTATAAAGATGAAGGCATGTATAAAGATGAAGGCGTGTATAAAGATGAAGACATGTATAAAGATGAAGGCATGTATAAAGATGAAGGCATGTATAAAGATGAAGGCATGTATAAAGATGAAGGCGTGTATAAAGATGAAGACATGTATAAAGATGA